>NC_056729.1:1095450502-1095603002 GCF_019279795.1 Protopterus annectens | reverse complement strand
CAGGTCTGTGTGAGTTGCTAGTGCTACATCATGCCTGTTACATCTGGTAGATGTCCTCAAAGAGCTCATCAAGGGGATACATGATGATAACACTATCATCCTTTTGAACTTGACAAGCCCAAGGCATTTGACACAAATCTGCACTGATGTATTCACTCAACACAGTCAGATGTGGCCATAACACCTATATCACCAAGTGGGGAGACCACTGTATCACATATGTGACATCTAAATATGTTGAAATGTGTGGTGACCTGTATTTCAGGCCCAGTGATCAGGTCTGTACATCAGGGCTATCTGCTAGGCCCTTTCCTTTCCATTATTTAAGCCACATGCATCACAAATGACATATACATACTGTGTTCAAACAGCTGTCTGAAGAACTACAGATTTTTGGCAATCATTGACTCTAGCTGTGCTATTACTATAATACAGACAGTATCAACACACACCAAATATTACTGCCACAGCCATGACAACACCTGCAATGACAGAAAAAACATGGGGAGAATTTTTACATCATGAAAACAAACACACCACCCAAGTATAATGTAGACATCACACCCTATTACCAGAGCAGTAGGCATGTGACCTGTGGCCTGGAGTGGATGGTATGTGAATTCTCCACCAGCATGTGACCACAGTGCTAACTACTACCTTGTATGTATCATAACTACTGAGTATGTGAAGGACATCCACATCACAGTCCATAATACCTCCATAGTTTGCATCCTTCATCACACCAATAATTGAGTACAATGTACCTCTCATCATGTACCTCACTACACATCTTCCAGTGATGTGTAACTGAAGTGTACCACCTTTGCCACAGTGAGCTGTCATACATCTTTTTGGCCACCTCTAGGTATCCTTTTTGTGGCATAAACATTACTGTCTGATGGGGCAGTACCCCCATCATGTTGTTACACCAGATGCATGTGTGATGCACAAAGTACATACATAGGTTCATAGGTCCATAGGTGATTACTAGGCTAACAACCACAAGGGCCTTTTAAGCCTAGCCATGCATCCCAAATCTCTGACAAGTTCTGATCCTCTTGATAAGTGTAAGCATGGGCCTGGGAGATGAACCATTTACAGCTTGCCTGTGTCCATTAGAGCCATAGGTGCCAAACCAGGGATGAATTTCCAGTCCCCCATCCAATTGTCCAAGTTACAGTTGAATTGGGTTAGGGAGGAACTCTGCTTCACATGAATGAGGAGCTTGTTCCATAGATAGAGTAGTCTCTGGGATACATACCAGCCTCTCCAGCGGGTCCTGTTTATATCCCAGGCAAGGTTTAAGTCTTTAGAACAGGTAATTCCGGTGCTGTTTGTTTTTGCGGATATGCAGGAGGTCCATCAGAGTGGGGTCTGATAATGCCTTGTATGCCAGGCATAGATCTCCCTTCAAAAGCTTGTAGGAGAGAGAATACAGGGATAGGGCCTTGAGGTGGTCTGCATAAGACATTTTACTTATGTCCTGTATTCTTTTAGTGAAGAACCTCTGTGGACATTCCAGTTGTTGGATATGCCTGGTTAGGTACACAACAAAGGGGGCATTGTACTCAATGATAAGTCTGATGAATGCCGAATACAGTGGAACAATGACTTGCTTGGACTTGCCATACCTTTGTTTCTAAGTTGTGCAACATAGAATGATTTCCTCACTAATATAGACATGTAATGGTCAAAGGCTAGATTACTATATATGTGTGTCCCTACATCCCTGACTACTGGATCAGCTCTAAGGGGTATGTCATCAATATGATAGTTAGCAGAGATTAATGACTTCACTAAGGATACTATTATGCATTTCTTGGCATTTAGTTTTATTCCATGGCTCTGATACCAGTTGTTTGTGTAAGACCCTCCTAGAGAACATTTGTGTTGGTGTGGGATTCAGTGACAGCTCCTCATTTGCAATCTTTTGCAAATTTAGTCAGCCGTCAATCACAGACATTGGCCTTGACTTCTGAGAAGTAAATGTCAAAAAGGAGCAGTCCAAGGACTGATCCATGAGGGACTCCACTTGTGAGTGGCCTCTTTGTAGAGGTGGACTCCCCAGTTCTAACTTCCTGGTTCCTGTCTGTGCGCCAGTTGGCTATCCATTGGATGACATAAGCATTTGTACCTAATGTCTTGAGTTTGTCAGTAATGCCCGAGTGGGTTATTGTGTCTAATGCATTGTTCAGGTCAAAGTAGGCAGTGTGAACCATTTTCCCTCATCCATTGCTTTGGTTACCTTCTCAAAGAGTTCCACCAGGTTGAGTAGGCATGATCTGCCCTTGACAAAACCAAACTGTGTTGGGTCCCATGTCTGGAGGTTTACTATATCTCTATTGATCATATCCATGATAATTCTTTCCATGGCTTTACATATAAGACTAGTGGGACTTATGGATCTGTAGTTTCCAGGGTCTGTAGATAGCCCACCTTTGTGCAGCGGTATGACTGTTGCCGTTCTCCACTCATGAGGCATGAAGCCTATTTGAAGGCTTTAAATAGTAATTCCAGAGGCCCTGATAGGTCATGTTTCATGCTATTTAGAAGGCATCCTGGGATATTGTCTGAGCCCATTGATGCAGTGTTCTTTGTCTTAGAAAGAGCGTTAAGAACCTATTCCCTAGTGATAGTAGGGGGAGTTATATTTGATGATATTTCCTGAGGAAAGGTTGAGGGGGAGAAATGGGTAAAGTTGGAACTGAATTTATCAGCCAGGAGGTTTTCTATATCTTCTAGCTCAGTATAGGTGTCAGGAAAATATGTATTAGTGCATGTATTAGTAATATGCTTAGTGCATTTAAGGCTTGAAAAGGGTTAACACATTTATTCTATTTCACACTGCATAAAATCTGTACAAATTGCAGAAGCTTTCTAACCTTGTATTGTCATGAAATATGCACAGCTATAATCTTTGCTTATGCTATGGAAATTTACAGGGAAGCAGATAATTTCTGCTTGTGTCAGGAAAATAATGAATATATGTATGACTTGTATTAAGGTTATGAGACTTAGACAAGGAGTTCCACTTGTGCTGTGAGAAAATACACAGCTGCAGAAGCTATAGATAATCAGAACAAAGACTGCTTGAAAATATGAACAGCAATCAGCATTTGCTTGTGCCTAAGCTAGAAAAGTACCTTGAAATGTAACACATGTATTAGAACTACACAATAGAAGCTTGTAATGGGCTAGAGCCCACCAAGGCCAAGTTGTTTTTCTCAAAATGTTTTTCATAAATCCAGTCATGTCAGCAGAAAATCTGAGTAACATCTGCTGTAGAACCATATTGAAAGTTGTGTTTGATTATGTCAACCATAGAAGGCAATGTCTTGTAGAACAGTATAAGAATAGCATACTTCCTGTTATTAGTTAGGCAAAATCCTGTATTTGCATGTTTTTGTCTCCTTGCAGCAAGTTATTAAATGTGCCTTATCTGAACCTTATGTGTATTGGTCTTTGAAGTTTTTTCCTTTGACAGATTGGTCCTTCGGGCCGGAAACCCTCACTTCGCCTTGGATCAGACAGGCCAGGTGGCTTGAAACCGTACGGGGAAGAAACCACATCGGTTCTTCTTATTTGAAAAGCCCTCCGACTGAATTGTCGTACAAAAGAGGCCAGCCACTTTCTGATCTGCGACTGAAGGACGGGTTTTTCATGAACCAGGTGATCAATCATGAAGGCTCATGTAAGGTGAATCTACCTTTTTTCTGTTTTAGATCAGGGACTAGATTTGTATTGTTTTTGTCATGACTGTATTTTTACAAGTCAGGGACAGAAAAGATTACTGTCTTGTCATAGATCAGGAAAACAGAGTAGGTAGGCAGTCATTCTAAAGTGACTATAACAAAATCCGTGCTACCACATTAAAAATAAGGAGTTAAGTAACGATTAAAAAGGGTAGAACAAAATGGGTAATAATTGCACAAAAAGACCCCAAAATTCACCGTTAACCGAAGATGCAAAATACATGCAGTCACAGCGTGCTGATAATATTAAATGCTTATCAAAGTGGGTTAATAAGTATGAATCTGATGGTAAATTAGAAAAATCCTCGCTTATCAAACTTGTCAAACAGCTTAAAACTGATTCCAAAGGTCGGTAAAAAAGCAACGCCAGTTAGGAATCCCTCAGGCACACAGGTGGATTGAGGAAGTAAACCGTAGGGAACAAAAGAATAATTCAAAAGCAATGTTTTTAGATAAGGAGGACAATAACTTAGTAATAGCATCGGCCCCTCCGCCCCCCTTACCAGAATATGAAGCAAGTGAACAAGTTAGTCCACCTCTGCAATATCCTGCTGCCACTGTAAATAGAGACACTACAAAAGCAAAACCATTTATTAGAGATCCCATCGAGACCAGGTCTCGAACACGGGCAGGTAACTCAAAAGGGGACATTGAATTATATCAAATGGTTAGGAATTCACGGGCTATGAGTGAAGAAGAAGTATGCCCACTTATAGAAGTACCTAATCCTCAGGCAGGGCAAGAAGGTCAGGACCCAACTATTCTAGTGTATAGACCCTGGACTCCGGAAGATATCCGGAAAGCCACTGAGGGAATTCCCCATCCAAAAGTTAATTTTAGAAAGTTCTTAGAAGATTTACAAGGAATGAGGCTAAGTTATAATTTAAACAGAGAAGAGGTAGAAAAAGTAGTCAGACAAATTGTGGGACCAGATTGGCACATGATTAGTGGCAACTGGAATCCCCGTGATGCTGCACACAGACCCCTCCCACATAGCAGCGCAGAACTAGACAACAGAGTAAAAGGTCTTACAGACCGCATCTCTGAGAAATGGAAGTCTAGGGCAGACTGGACTTGCATTAATCAATGCATCCAACAAGAAGGTGAAACTATTGACAGATATTATGCCAGACTGTTAGAATGTTTTAATAACCATTGTGGAATGCAGGTTCCTGAAGATCAGACACAAGATTTCCTATATGAGCAGCAGTTACAGAATGCATTTTTGAAAGGCAGCATTGCACCCATAAGCAGTTTTATTACAAAGCACATGGTAGATCATCATACAAGCAGGTTACAGTCATTACTTAAATATGCTAGGCATGCCGAAAGGCATTTTAATAGCAAAAAGAAAAATAAAGCCCAAGTATTTTCTGTAGAAGATGGAGCAGAAGTTTATGTAGAACAGTCCAGGAAAAAGGGCAAGAGAAATACCCAGGGAAACAAACAATCTGATCAGCGATCAGAGGACTTTGAAGGGCGAAAGAAAAGGGGTGAATGTTTTAAATGCAGTAAAAAAGACACTTGGCAAGGGATTGCAAGAAAAACAAGAAGGCAACCACGGAAGACAAGGAGGGTGAGGACTGACTATATGATAGTCAAGAATCACTAGAAGGGGATATCAGAGAAAGGACAAATGAGAATGTGATAGAAGGAGTAGAGGATATGACAGAAGAAATAGAGGAAGTGCAGGAAGTTACGGATAGTGAAGAAAATGAAATATTGGATTTAGCTTTATTGAGCTTAGAGCTCTATATAGCAGACACAAAACCAGAAGTTACACTCCTGGTAGAAGGGAGGGAGGTCAAATTCTTGTGTGACTCAGGGGCATCACGGAACCTGATACATCCCTCCAAACTGCCAGAGAATTCAGAGTCACCTGATTACATACTAGTGAAAGCAGCTAATGGACAGCTGTATCGGGAGCCCCTCTCCTATAATATTGCAATAACTGATCCTGTTTCAGGATTGACCCAGAAAAGCAAAATTGTTGCTTCCACAAAATGCCCAATAAACCTCTTGGGCAGAGACCTTATGCAGCTATTTGGTATAGCAGTAGTTTCGACTATGCAGGGTATGGAAGCACAGCAACAAATTGATACCTTTGCAGTGCAATCGGAGGGTGAAATGTTCTATTGGTACAGCCAGGACTTGGTTATGACTGGTCCAGGGGCAGTGACTGAAGAGTTGATGAATGTAGCCATCAGCAAGTTCCCCTCCCTTGACATTGATAAACAACATTTGTTGCACTGTACTCTGTATTATTGTAACACACCAGGACCTGATAAGGAATATGAGCAAGAATTGTTTAGAAATCGTGCAAACAGATTAATATTACGTAATCTGTACTGGGATATGGAAGGGAACAGTGTAGCCAGGAGTTCTTTGCACTCTATAAATCTAATCGATTACCACATGTTAGCTTAACTAAGGACAAGAATATAAAATGGGTAGACTTAAGAGAAAAAGTCACGAGATGGGAAAAGCAGACAAAGTTAGAACTGGCAGAACAAGGAATACAAAGGCAGAAGTTGAATTGGATAACTCAGACCCACCCAGCCATGCACTTGCAGTCTAGCAAGGACAGCTGATTAGTACTCCTATTAAAGAAGGAAGAGAATGCCTTACAGAATATACCAGAAACTCTCTGGTCAACAGGAAAGTCAGATGTAGGACTTATTCGTACAGCGGGACCAGTTACTATCATGCCAAAGTCAGCATTTAGACCACAGAAAAGACAGTATCCCTTAAGAAAAGATGCAAAAGTAGGAATCAAACCTATTATAGCAGCTTTACTTAAGGAAGGGGTGCTGGTGGAATCTCCTTGTTTTCCCGCCTCTCCTCGACTAGTTTAGACCAGTTTACAGGCATTGCTGTATTCTGGGCTGTGGTGTAGTTCCTGTGTTGTCCATTACCTTACTTGGATAGAAGGAAGTTTATTTGCTCACCAGTGGGAGTGGGGAGCCTTGAGCAGCCTACCTGTCCCTGTAGGAAGTGGCCTCAGCACAAGAAGCTGTAGTAATTGGTTGTTTTGGACCATTTCTAGCTCTTTTGTAGTTCACTGTTTAAAATCCGCCTCTGGGCATTTTTTTCTGGCTATACTGCTCAGACAAGCTCCTCGTGGTCCTGCAGAGTGGTCCTAGCAGCAGGGAACTCAGAAAAGCGACTACTTTCTGGATTTAAGTATCTTTGCTTTTTTCACTTGGAATAGCTTCTGTAGCTTACCCTGAACTAGCTTGAACTGTTTTTTAACTGTTTGCTGCATTATTTTAAAATCTGCACTTAAAGTTACATTTTAGTTGAATTTGATCGAAAGTTTGTTTGTTTGTTTGTTTAATTTAACTGTTGAGGCTGCCCACTAAAGTGTGCTAGCCTGTGTAACTGATTTATCACTGTTTCTGCATTTTCTGTGTGTTTCTATCAAAAAACAAAACAAAAAAATAATCCTTGTTTTCCCGCCTCTCCTCGACTAGTTTAGACCAGTTTACAGGCATTGCTGTATTCTGGACTGTGGTGTAGTTCCTGTGTTGTCCATTACCTTACTTGGATAGAAGGAAGTTTCTTTGTTCACCAGTGGGAGTGGGGAGCCTTGAGCAGCCTACCTGTCCCTGTAGGAAGTGACCTCAGCACAAGAAGCTGTAGTAATTGGTTGTTTTGGACCATTTCTAGCTCTTTTGTAGTTCACTGTTTAAAATCCGCATTTGCACGGCTTTGCGTGGTTGTGCACATAGCGCAGCACTGGTTAAACAAGGTTAAACTTCTTCTGGCTCCGCCAGGTCTGCTCTTCAAATTTTCCCTTAAGGAAGCTCTACTCTTAGTATAATCAGACTACTCACTATATTATAAGCCTAGCACTTGTTCTCAATACTTCTCTACTAAGTAAGCACTCTCGTACTAAGTAAAGCACTACATCTACTTACCACCCCTGTGAATATCCACTTCCCTTAAAGGTATACCACTCCCTTATACTGTTCTAGCATGTCGAGTGGTAGATTACTGGCGTCATCTCCAGTTCAGCTGGTCAATCTGGGTATCTTGAGACAATGCTACAATTGTCTCATGTACACAGACAACCCTCTCCTCCTCCCAACAAACACAAATACATGTGAGAGATGCAACTATATAGCCAAACTGGAGGCTGAACTCTCTCAACTCAGGGCTGACATGACCAGACAGGAGGAGATGGTAACCACACACACAACATTCCCAGTCCCACATAGACCTACCACAACTGCAAACCAAACACATAAAACACAAAGACATACTGAGGCTCTAATAAAAAACTTACCAAAACAACAGAGGCTCCCAAAGCAGACATCCAAAATCCACCACCTCAAAACAAAACACATGCAACACATACTTCAATAAATCAGTGTGTCAACCAATCACAGCCCTTAAGGCCAAACACCTTGCCTGATACACTAGTAATAGGTGACTCTATAGTTAGACACACTGATGTCCCGCTGACCAGGCTGAACAAGGAGAGGGTGACTGTGAGCTGTCTATCGGGAGCTAGGATCCGCCACATAACACATGCACTCAAGTCACCCAAAGCAAGTACAAATATGACTCCGTCATTGTCCATGCTGGTGTGAATGACCTGAGACGTACCTCCCTGGACTACATGAAAAGAGACATAGAGGAGCTCTCCGATTATGTAGCCTAGGCTGGTATGACCCTGACCCTGAGCAGCATCTTGCCCTCACCAAGAATGATACCACAATACAAAGACAAGATGATCAGCTTTAATAATTGGCTCAAGTACTGGTGTCATTCTAAGGGGATCCAATGTCTGTCTGCCTGGGATGACATGTTGGACAAGCCACGCTGCTTTGCAAGGGATGGCTTACACCTGTCACCACTGGGCTTCCAGATATTGGCTAAGGCTCTTGCCATCCCCATAGTGCCTTTTTAGGCAAGGCTCAAAAGACAAACCCACTTCCAGAAAACAAAAATGGAAAAAACTAAGGGTAATGCTGCTCAACGCCAGAAGTCTAAATCTCAAGATGCAGGCACTTGATGCACTCCTCAGCATGGAGAACATCGACGTCTGTGCAGTAACTGAAACCTGGTTCAAGGCTCCTGAGAGTACCCCAGCTACCAGGCTATACCTCGTATCATGCCGCCCCAAAACCCGGCCGAACCACAAAGGGAGGGGGAGTGTCCATATTCTCCAAGGACACCCACACCTCCAGGTTAGTAGCAACACATGAAGCATCAGAGACCATACAGGTGCAACTAACCATAGGCAAAACTGCTATACAACTGGTAGCATGTTACAGACCACCCTCCCAATCTCAAGAACCCCACTCAGCCTTCCTGAAGACATTGGAGGATATGAATGTATCACAAAATACCATCATACTGGGAGACTTCAACTACCCAAACATAGATTGGGTACATTATTCTAGCCCTAATACCCTAGCTCAAAGGTTCCTGGAATTCATAAATTCAAATGCACTGGAAAAACTAGTCACCTCTCCCACTAGGGGAGATAATATACTCGACCTGATCATCACAAACATGGGGACAAAATGCTCCACACCGGAAGTATACCCCTCACTAGTGAGATCTGACCACAAACTAATCACCCTGGATATACATATCCCACCTCCACCGCCAGCAGAAAAGACCACAGTGAAAAACTTCTCAAAAGCAGACTTCACTCTTCTTAAGACTGAGATGGTATCCTTTAAGCCCACTGTGCCAGTGGATACCACATCCCACAATGCCGAATCCTTCACAAATGCTTTCTATGGACATCTCCAAGAATGCATGGATCATGCAATCCCAAATAAATCCAAGTCCCTCTCCACCAAAGGTAAGCGTCCTGTCTGGTGGACCTCAGCCATAAACAAATTGTATAACAAAAGAAGGAAGCTACTGCACGTCAGAGCAAAATCCCATGAAGGGAAGACATCTCTGATCAACATTAGCAGAAAACTATGTTCTCTCATAAAAACATCCAAGGCCAACTTTGAGAGAAAAATCGCTAAGGACACTAAAGATAACCACAAAGCCTTCTTCAGCTATGTTAGAAACCTGGGAGGAAACCCTCAGATATGCTCAGAGGTGGTTCACAACAACAAAAAATACACTGAACCCACAGATATTGTCAACATTCTGGCTGACAGGTTCAGTGCAAATTTCTCCCCTCCCTCACCCCAAAAGAAGAAATACTTATCCCAGCTGAATGTAATCTCCCTGTCATCTCAGATGTCCAAGTGAGAACCACCCTAAACAAAGCAAAAAACACAGCATCAATGGGACCTGACGGTATCCCGGGTTGCGTGTTACGTGAACTCCAAGAGGAGCTAAACCCACACATAAAAATGCTATTTAACCTTAGCCTTACTTCGGGATATGTACCTGAACACTAGCGTACAGCAACAGTGGTCCCACTCCACAAGGGTGGTGCCTCTACAGACCCTGGAAACTACTGCCCCATAAGCTTAACCAGCCTGGTCTGCAAAGCTATGGAAATAATCATTATGGAACTCATAAACAGAGACATAGGGGACCTACAGACACTTGACCCCACCCAGTTCGGCTTTGTAAAGGGCAGATCCTGCCTTTTAAACCTGGTTGACTTTTTCGAAACAGTCACTAGAGCCATCGATGAGGGCAAAGCAGTCCATACAGCATACCTGGACTTGGCTAAGGCCTTCAACACAATACCCCACTCAGGCATCATAGATAAGCTCAACAGCTTAAAAGTAAACCCTTATGTCACTAGATGGGTTGCAAACTGGCTAAAGGACAGAACCCATAAAGTTAAAATCACTGGAGCAATGTCAGACTCAAAGTCAGTCACAAGTGGTGTCCCACAGGGATCTGTCCTGGGACCCCTCTTGTTTGGCATTTATTTCTCAGATGTTAAAGCAAACATGGGAGGGCTGTGGCTGACAAAGTTCGCAGATGACTGCAAACTAGGCGCCATAGTTGATACACCAGCAGACACATACAGCCTACAAAAAGGCCTCACAGAAATGGACAACTGGTGCCGGAGTCATGGCCTTTAACTAAATGCTAAAAAATGTATAGTCATCCCCTTTGGGAAAAACAAAGTACCCACAAATTATCACATAGACAGCAACCCACTGAGTATGGAAAAAGTAATCAGAGACCTAGGGACCCAAGTCGATAGCGACCTCTCATTTGACACCCACGTTGCCAAAGTGGTTAGAAAAACATTCTACCTTGCACACCTCATCATGAAGGGATTCACATCCAGATCCAAGGATGTCATTGTACCCCTATATTCCTCCCTCATCAGACCCATGATTGAGTACAATGCCCCATTTGGTATGTACCTCACCCGGCATTTGCAACAGCTGGAGAGACCACAAAAGTACCTCACTAAGAGGATCAAGGGTCTCCAACATATGTCTTATTCTGCCAGACTAAAGAAACTTCAGCTCTATTCAGTATCATACTGCCTGCTCAGAGGTGATCTCTGCCTGACGTACAAGGCCATGTCCAATCATGATCTGATGGACATGCTCCACCTCAAAAAATCCAAATCCATCAGGACCACGAGAGCTAAAGACTTAAACCTCGGCACAAGTATGAATAGGACATGCTGGAGGGATAGATTCATAACCCAGAGGCTTCCCATGCTTTGGAACAAGATCCCAGTTCATATTAGGCAGAGCCCCTCACTGACTCTCTTCAAGAGAAATCTTGATGAGTGGATGGGAGATCGTAAGTTTACCCCAGAGGTCACATCTGTGTCACTGCTAGACAGGGGCACAGTAAACTAATTCTATTATATAAGGGGACCTTCATTGTGTCACTACTAGACAGAGGCACAGTATTCTAAATTTATTCTGTACATTTTTGTACCATTTCATGGGGTGGCAAAAGCCACATCACTATGGCTAGGCTTACAAATGCCCCAGGGCAGATAGCCTAGTACTATACTATGAAACTATGAAACTATAAACCATGTAACACACCCTTATTTCCTGTTAAGAAAGCGAATGGAGAATGGTGTATGGCCCAAGATTTACAAGCTGTAAATGATGCAGTAATACCAAGGGCACCTACAGTGCCAGACCCACACACCTTGTTGAATGATTTAAAACCTCAACAGAAATATTTTTCTGTGGTAGATATCAGCAATTTGTTCTTTTCGATACCGTTACACCCTGACAGCCAATATTGGTTTGCATTCACATTTCCGGGGAAAAGGTATACATATACGCGACTACCACAGGGATATTGTGAAAGTCTGGCAATATTCTCACAAGAAATGGCAAGCAACTTGGTGGGATTTACCCCACCAAGAGGCAGTCAGATTTTACTTTATGTTGATGATATCCTGCTGGCGGCCCCCACCCAGCAAGATTGCAAAGAAGATAAGATAGCGCTATTATAATTTTTAGCCACTGAAGGACATAAAGTAAACAAAAATAAACTGCAGCTTTGGAAAAAACAAGTTAAATACCTAGGATATATAATATCCAAAGAGGGTAGGACATTAGATGAGGACAGAAAAATAGCGATTTTGCAAGCACCAAAACCCACTACCAAGAAGGAAATGATGTCCTTCCTGGGTACGACTAATTTTTTCCGGAGCTGGATTCCAAACTATGCCTTGGAATCTGCACTGCTGACTAACTTGATATATAAAAAGCCTATGGCAGCACAGGATTTGTTACAATGGACACCAGAAGCAGAATCTGCTTTCTGCAAACTGAAACAGTTAATAGCGTCCTCATTAGTTTTAGGATTATCAAATTATCATAAACGTTTTTTCCAAACTGTAGATTGTAAGAAAGGTTATATGACATCAGTGTTAACGCAGCAGCATGGGGACAAGCAACGCCCTATTGCTTATTATTCATCACAACTAGACCCAGTGGCACGTCTTTACCCCACTGTGTACAAGCAGTAGTTGCAGCTGCAATGGCAATACAGGCTTCGGCCTCAGTAGTTTTGTTCCACCCTCTCACATTGAGAGTGCCTCATGCAGTCACAATTATTTTACTGCAAGAGAAGGTAGCATATCTTTCCCCTGCTAGGCATCTTTCCTGTATGACTATATTGTTGAGCCAACCTCATATGACAATTGAACGATGCGACTTTGAACCCTTCACCTTGCTCCCAACCCCTGCAGATGGCACACCACACAGCTGCCTGCAGGTGATTGAGCAAAAGACACTGCCTAGAAAGATCTCACGGATGTCCCCTTGGAAAATTTTTATGCTCCGCAGGACAAACCTAAACGCTGCAGAAAAAGGGCACACCAAACACAGGGCTGTCCTTGCAAAAGGTTTGGATTTTTGAAGCCAAAAAAGAAAAACTGCCCCTAAATTTTTAAAAAGAAACATTCGACCCAGGTTTAAAAAAGGTTCCCTTGGGACTGGGGGTTACAATGTACCTCTCATCATGTACCTCACTACAAATCTTCCAGTGATGTGTAACTGAATAGTACCACCTTTGCCACAGTGAGCTGTCATACATCTTTTTGGCCACCCCTAGGTATCCTTTTTGTGGCATAAACATTACTGTCTGATGGGGCAGTACCCCCATCATGTTTTTACACCAGATGCATGTGTGATGCACAAAGTACATACATAGGTTCATAGGTCCATAGGTCCATAGGTGTTTACTAGGCTAACAACCACAAGGGCCTTTTAAGCCTAGCCATGCATCCAAAATCTCTGACAAGTTCTGATCCTCTTGATAAGTGCAAGCATGGGCCTGGGAGATGAACCATTTACAGCTTGCCTATGTCCATTAGAGCCATAGGTGCCAAACCAGGGATGAATTTCCAGTTCCCCATCCAATTGTCCAAGTTACAGTTGAATTGGGTTAGGGAGAAACTCTGCTTCACATGAATGAGGAGCTTGTTCCATAGATAGAGTAGTCTCTGGGATACATACCGGCCTCTCCAGCAGGTCCTGTTTATATCACAGGCAAGGTTTAAGTCTTTAGAACAGGTAATTCCAGTGCTGTTTGTTTTTGCAGATATGCAGGAGGTCCATCAGAGTGGGGTCTGATAATGCCTTGTATGCCAGGCATAGATCTCCCTTCAAAAGCTTGTAGGAGAGAGAATACAGGGATAGGGCCTTGAGGTGGTCTGCATAAGACATTTTACTTACGCCCTGTATTCTTTTAGTGATGAACCTCTGTGGACATTCCAGTTGTTGGATATGCCTGGTTAAGTAAATAACAAAGGGGGCACTGTACTCAATGATAAGTCTGATGAATGCCGAATACAGTGGAACAATGACTTGCTTGGACTTGCCATACCTTTGTTTCTAAGTTGTGCAATATAGAATGATTTCCTCACTAATATAGACATGTAATGGTCAAAGGTTAGATTACTATCTATGACTACTGGATCAACTCTAAGGAGTATGTCATCAATATGATAGTTAGCAGAGATTAATGACTTCACTAAGGATACTATTATGCATTTCTTGGCATTTCGTTTTATTCCATGGCTCTGATACGAGTTGTTTGTGTAAGACCCTCCTAGAGAACATTTGTGTCAGTGTGGGATTCAGTGACAGTTTCTCATTTGCAATCTTTTGCAAATTTAGTCAGCCATCAATCACTGACATTGGCCTTGACTTCTGAGAAGTAAATGTCAAAAAGGAGCAGTCCAAGGACTGATCCCTGAGGGACTCCACTTGTAAGTGGCCTCTTTGTAGAGGTGGACTCCCCAGTTCTAACTTCCTGGTTCCTGTCTGTGAGCCAGTTGGCTATCCACTGGATGACATAAGCATTTGTACCTAATGTCTTGAGTTTGTCAGTAATTCCCGAGTGGGTTATCGTGTCTAATGCATTTTTCAGGTCAAGGTAGGCAGTGTAAACCATTTTCCCTCATCCATTGCTTTGGTTACCTTCTCAAAGAAGTCCACCAGGTTGAGTAGGCATGATCTGCCCTTGACAAAACCAAACTGTGTTGGGTCCCATGTCTGGAGGTTTACTATATCTCTATTAGGTTCATAGGTTCATAGGTTGATACTAGGCTTTCTGCCTTAGGGCATTTATAAGCCTAGCCAGAATGTGTTTGGCTTTTGCCACCCATTTTAAATTAATTTTGCTATGTCCTTTTTTGAGGTTAGTATATTGTGCCTCTGTCTAACAGTGACACAGAAGTGATACCCGGGGTAAACCTATGATCTCCCATCCACTCATTAAGATTCCTCTTGAAGAGAGTCAATGAGGGACTCTGCCTAACCTGGACTGGGATTTTACTCCAGAGTGAAGGGAGCCTCTGGGTTATGAATCTGTCCCTCCAGCATGTCCTATTTATTTCAGTGCTGAGGTTCAAGTCTCGAGCATGTAGCTCAATGGGATTTGGATTTTCTGAGGTGCAGCATGTCCATTAATTCGGTTGGACATGGCTTTATACGCCAGGCACAAATCGCTTCTGAACAGGTGGTATGCCACTGAGTAGAGCTGGAGTTTCTTTAACTGGCAGCATATGGCATCTGTTTGAGCCCTTTGATCCTCTTGGTGAGGTACACTTGGGGTCTTTCCAGTTGCTGCAGGTGTCTGGTAAGGTACATCCCAAAAGGGGCATTGTACTCAATTATGGGCCTGATGAGGGATGAGTAAAGAGGCACGATGACCTCCCCTGATCTAGATGTGAATCCCTTCATGATTAGGTGGGCTATATAAATGTTTTTCTAACCACTTTGGCCACGGGTTGTCAAATGAGAGATTTCTATCAACTTGGGTCCCCAGGTCCCTAATTACTTCTTCTGTACTTAATGGATTACCACCTATGTGGTAATTTGTAGGCACTTTGTTTTTGCCAAAGGGGATGACTATACACTTTTTGGCATTTAGCTTGAGGCCATGCCTCTGGCACCAGTTGTCTGTTTCTATGAGGCCCTTTTGGAGGATGCTTGTGTCAGCTGGAGAGTCGATTATGGTGCCCAGTTTGCAGTCATTCGAACTTGGTCAGCCACAGTCCTTCCGTGTTGGCCTGTACCTCCGAGAAATATATACCGAACAAGAAAGGTCCCAGGACTGAGCCTTGTGGGATGCCACTTGTAACTGGTTTGGAGTCTGACATGGCTCCAGCAATTCTAATCATGTGGGTTCTGTCCTTGAGCCAGTTTGAAACCCATCTAGTGACATAGGGGTTTATATTTAAGCTGGTGAGCTTATCTATAATGCCCGAGTGGAGTATTGTATCGAAGGCTTTTGCAAGGTCCAGGTAGGCTGTGTGGACCACCCTCCCCTCGTCAATGGCCTTGGTGAATGTTTCAAAGAAATCAACCAGGTTTAAGAGGCAGGATCTGCCCTTAACAAAGCCGAAGTGGGTAGGATACAGTGTCTGTAGGTCCCCAATATCTTTATTTATGAGGTCCATGATGATCCTTGCCATAGCTTTGCAAACCAAGCTAGTCAGGCTTATGGGGCGATAGTTTCCAGGATCCGTTGAGGCACCACCTTTGTGGAGAGGGACCACAGTTGCTGTACGCCACTCTTTGGGTACATATGCTGTAGTAAGGCTGAGATTGAACAGTAGTTTTATGTTTGGGTTTAGCTCTTCTTGGAGTTCATGTAGGACGCAGCCCGGGACACCGCCTGGTCCCATTCAGGCGGTGTTTTTGCTTTGGAGAGGCGGCACTTACCTGAGCATCTGAGATGTCAGGGGCAGCACTCTGCTGACAGATATTTGCCCTTTGGTGGGGAGTTTCTGAACCTGTCAGCTAGGATGTTGGCAATGTCTGTGGGTTCGGTGTATTTTTTGTCATTTTGGACTAATTCTGAGCATATCTGGGAATTACCACCCAGGTTCCTAACATAACTAAAGAAAGCCTTGTGATTATCCTTAGTGTCCTGTGCAATTTTTCTCTCGAAGCTGGCCTTAGATGATTTTATGAGTGCCTGTAGTTTTTTGCTAATACTGATCAGAGATGCCTTCCCTTTTTGGAATTTTGCTCTATCCTTCTATTGTATAGTTTGTTTATGGCTGGGGTCCACCAGACAGGACATCTGCCTTTGGAGGACTGGGTCTTGGTTTTATTTGGGATCGCATGATCCATGCATTCCTGAAGGTGTTCATAGAATGCGTTTATAAAGGATTCTGCAGTCTGGGCCATATTTTCCACAGGCCCGGGGGCTTTGAAGGATTCCACCTCGGTTTTGAGGAGTGTGAAATTTGCTTTAGAGAAGTTTTTCACTGTGGTTTTCTGGGCAGGGGGTGGTGTCAGGATGTGAATATCCAGTAAGATTAGTTTATCGTCTGATCTTACCAGTGAGGGATACACTTCTGGTCTGGAGCATAGAGTCCCCATGTTGGTGATGATCAGGTCCAGTATGTTTCCCCCTCTTGTGGGAGTGGTAACAAGTTGTTTCATAGCATTTGAGTTTATAAATTTAGGAACCTTTGGCTAGGTGTTGGAGCTAGAGTAATGCTCCCAGTCTATGTTTGGGTAGTTGAAGTCACCCAATATAATGGTGTTTGGAGAGACCTTCATATTTTCCAGTGTTCTCAGGAAGGCCGAGTGGGGTTCCTGGGTTAGGGAGGGTCGTCTCTAGCAGGCTATAAACTGGAAGGCAGTTTTACCCACTGTTAGTTGCACATGGATAGTCTCTGATGCTTCGTGCTGTGCCACCAACCTGGAGGTGTGTGTATCTTGACTAATATTGATACTCCCCTTCTTTGTGGGTCGGTCCAAGTTTCAAATAAAAAGCATGGTATGAGGTATAACCTGGTAGTGCTGGGGTGCTCTCAGGAGCCTTGAACCAGGTTTTTGTTACTGCACAGATATCGATGTTCTCCATGCTAAGGATAGTTTTGAGTGCATGCATCTTGAGGTTTAGACTTCTGGCGTTGAGTAGCATCACTCTTAGTTTCTTATCCCTTGTGATACCTATGGGGTGGGTTTGTCTTTGAGCCTGCCCAAAAAGGCACTATGGGGTAGCAAGAGCCTTTGCCAATATCCGAAAGCCCAGGGGTGACAGGTGCAAGCCGCCCTCAGCGAAGCATCGTGGCTTGTCGAGCATGTCATCCCAGGCTGACAGGCATTGGATCCTCTTTGAATGACACCAATACTTAAGCCAATTGTTGAAATTGATCATCTTGTCTTCATATTGTGGCATCATTCTTGGTGAGGGTAAGATGCTACTCAAGGTCAGGGTCATACCGGCCTGGGCCACATGCTCAGAGAGCTCCTCTATGACTCTTTTCATGTAGTCCAGGGAAGTACATCTCAGGTCATTCACACCAGCATGGACAATGACTGAGTCATATTTGTACTTGCCTTGGAGTGTTGTGTTATGTGGCGGATCCTAGCGCCCGACAGGCAGCTCATCGTGACCTTCTCCTTGTTCAGCCTGGTGAGCGAGACTTCAGTGTGCCTGACGATAGAATCACCTATTACAAGTGTATCAGGTGTGTTGTTTAGCCTTAAGGGCTGTGACTGTTTGGCACACTGGCTTTGTGAGCTATCTGTTGCACGTGTTTTGTTTTGGGGTAGCGGTTGCTTGGGTGTCTGCTTTGGAGGTCTCTGCTGCTTAGGCAGATTTTTATTTAGAGCCTCTGAGTATGTTTTTGTGTGTTTATGTGTTTGGTTTGCTGTCGTGGTAGGTCTATGTGAGACTGGAATTGTACTGAGTGTGGTTTCCTTCTCCTCCTGACTGGTTACGCCAGTACTGAGTTGAGAGAGCTTAACATCCAGTTTGGCTATATGGATGCATCTCTCACGTGTTGGAATTTGTTGGGAGGAGGAGAGGGTTGTCTGTGTACATGAGGCAGTTGTAACATTGCCTCAAGATTCCCAGATTCACCAGCTATCTATTGATAATATCCATGATAATTCTTTCCATGGCTTTACATATGACTAGTGAGACTTATGGATCTGTAGTTTCCAGGGTCTGTAGATAGCCCACCTTTGTGCAGAGGGATGACTGTTGCCGTTCTCCACTCATGAGGCATGAAGCCTATTTGGAGGCTTTAAATAGTAATTCCAGAGGCCCTGATAGGTCATGTTTTATGCTATTTAGAAGGCATCCTGGGATATTGTCTGAGCCCATTAATGCAGTGTTTTTTGTCTTAGAAAGAGCGGTAAGGACCTGTTCTGTAGTGATAGTAGGGGGAGTTATATTTGATGATATTTCCTGAGGAAAGGTTGAGGGAGAGAAAGGGGTAAAGCTGGAACTCAATTTATCAGCCAGGAGGTTTGCTATATCTTCTAGCTCAGTATAGGTTACAATGAGCTCTGCACACAATTGTGTATTGCCTTTGAGATTGCGGACATAGTTAAAGAATGCTTTGCTGTTGCCCTTGGACTGGAGGCCAAACTTACCTCACATTTGACTTTGGTAGACTCTATTTGTCCTCTGAGTTGTTTGTTTAGTTTGTTGAGTGCTTTTATCCTGCTGGGTGCTGCACCTCCTAATTCTTGCCTTGATTTTCTTCCTCCTGTTATACAGCCTATTGATTTTGTGATTCCACCAGGGTGGCTTCTTATCTGAGTTAGTTCTGTACTTCTTCCGAGTGGGTACAGCTGCCTCTATGCAGCTAGTACCATGCTTGTACAGGGTTACTGTGAACAGTGCTGCATAGGTAGCAGTATTCTCAGGGTTTATGGGGCTTGAGATTTTGCTAGGTTATCACTTAATAGCAGGAGGTTAGCCTTACAGTAGTTCCTGAGTATTCCAGGTTTAGCTGGGGATCCAGTTTTAATTTTTACTTGAAAGGAGACCATTCTGTGATCTGACCTTACCAGGGAAGACATTACAGTAGGGGGTGTGCAGCACTCTCCAATATTAGTGAGAACCAGTTCCAGTATTGTTACCCTGGTTGGTGTATTGACTATCTGGTCCAGGGAGTTTGTGTTTACAAAATCCAGGATTCTCTGTGCATATACATTTGGTGTTGTATAGGATTCCCAGTTAATAGTAGGGTAATTAAAGTCACCCATGAATATAGTATTGGGTTGGATGGTAAGTGTTTCTAATAAGTTTAAATACATGGTATGGGTTTCCTGGGTCATAGTGGGGGACCTATAGCTTTCAAGGAAGTGGTACTGGATTTTGCCTATGGTGATTTGAACATGGAGCAGCTCAAGTGCATTGTCCTGTTTAACCAGCCTTGAAGTATATTTATTTTTGATGCAAATAGAGACACCTCCACCATTAGTCCCTACCTGCTCTTTGACAACATTAATGGCATGGGTAAAATTTGTGACAGTGTGGATTGTGCCATATATGTATGCCATGCACACCAGTCAGCTAGCCTGCATTGAACATAATGTCACGTACAGGAGTATGGAATAAAAAGGATTGTCCTATGGAAGCTAAGGATATGTGGGAACAGACTAAACAAAACATAATTCAGAAAATGAGAAACTGGAAACTCTTGTTTATGGATATGGATAGCAAGATTAAAGCAGTGAAAATGTTTTTAATCCCTTTAGTTTTATATACAGGTCAGTCATATTTTTATCATGCAGAGAAGTTGTGGACAATAATTAATAAAGAACTGAAGGAATTTATCTGTGAGGGGAAGAGAGCAAGCGTTTAGTGGCATAATCTGGTCCTTGCAATAGAACAAGGTGGTCTAGGATTACCTGATGTGAAGGGATATTTTAGGAACTGAGTCTTGACAACACCACCAATCACTTTCATGTTCCCTGATGCTCCCCCAGACACCTGCACTGTGCACATTCTGTCTTTCAGTCAATTTGTTGCCATCTCACCACATAAGGATCTGTTTATAATGCCTTTAGTTTATCAGTTATGGAGGATTGTATCAAATGCCTTCCCTTGAGATCAAAATAAGCTATATGTACCGTGTGAATGCTCTCAGCAGCTTCTGTTACTTTCTCAAAGAAGTCAAACATTTTTGTTGGACACCTTTTACAAAACCAAATTGCTGCAGATCTACCCTGAGATGTATAATGTTGATGAAAGCTTGGTTGTATGCTTTGCTCTGCTTTTATGGATTTATAGTTTTGACTTGGCTCCCTAGCACTGTTTCACAGAGCAGGCTACACAGCAGGGTGTTTTCTTTGGTGTTTTTTGATTGCATTTTATGTATCATGTTGATGGTAAATGAGTATGTTGTAACGTGTTCCAGTGTTGTTCTTCTACCCCTGGCTGTGCATAGCAAGTGTAATCTCCTAATCTGTAGCAAGATGCATTGAGAAAGTTTACTCACCACCATAGTAGTGTTGGCAGACAGTGACTAAATCAAAATGGCACCTGTAGAGACCGTTAAATAGTTTACTTCAAAAACTGAAACTTCCACAATCTGCCAACATATCCACTCTTTGAAACTTACTGATTAAGCAATCTCTTTACCCATTAAAGAACTACATAGGTACAGGAAGCAAACTTATTCTTAAGTTGCACTTTCAAAGTCCATCTACGGCACCCAATGAATATTCCAGAGTTATCAATACATTATTTGACTGTTCTCCTTCCCCTGGCTGTGCATAGCAAGTATAATCTCCTAATCTGTATTAAGATGTATTGAGAATGTTTACTCACCACCACAGCAGTGATGGCAGACAGTGACTAAATCAAAATGACTCCTGTGGAGACCGTTAAATAATTTATTTCAAAAACTGTGCAGAGCTTCATACAAGATGACATTCCAGTAGGTCAAATAATGATGATTTGACACACTCCAGCAATAAACACGTGGCTGCAATGGAGTCTAACAAACACACTGAAAGAAAATGGGGGAGAAGTCATTTTATTTATTTATTATAGTCCAAATTAACTAGTAAATACATTTTAGCTAAGAGAATACTAGTAAATACATTTTAGCAAACATTGAGCATTGTAAGAACTTTTCAGTTGGTTTTACACACAAGGATGTCAAAAGGATTAGTGTGTTATTGAGAAGAATAGGGTCAGGAGATAGTGGAGGAAGTTAGTCTGGGTTTGCAGGGCATAGCCAGTGTGATTTGAGGTATGGTTTGAGCGGAGTTCCAGGTTTTCTCCACTGTGTTAGGATAAAGAATTTGATTAAGAGCTTGTTCAGATTGTTTTACATAGTTTGGGGTTGAGATGAAGAAAGGGTTTGATCCTTTATAGTGTTGTTTATATGTGGCTCAAAGGTGAGGTGGTTGTCAATTAGTACTCCAAATAGTTTTGTAGTAGAGTCTGAGAAATGGTTGTGCCATTTTTAGGATTTAGGATGAGAGCTGAGCATATGAGTATAGAGTCATCTGCATATTGGATACAGGTGGCTTGAGGTGGGAAGACAAGTTGTTTTCCCATAGTACTGCCTGTTGCCTATTATTTAGATAGGACTGGAACCATTGAATAGTTAGTGGATCCAGTGAGAAGTTGCCTAGTATGTTTATGGTTGACCATGTCAAAGATCAATGAAGAGGGCTGAGGAGAGAGTGTTACTATTACCTGTCATGAAGTCATGGAGATAGCTAGCAGAGCTAAACTACAGGAAAGCAGTTTGGACAAAATACAAAAAGAAAGCAATTTCTTAGCTGAACAGCAAATACACTAGCATGTGTAACATGGCATTCCCCGGCTAAAATCTTTACATTTCACAAAATAACAATAACAATAAACATTGTCCATCATACATTTGGAACCTCTTTATCCATGGGAACCTGAAAAACAAGAGGAAGGGGAGAACTTTGTAATACATTCCACCCTATTACTGACATATACATAGAACAGTCTTCTTTGGTTGTGTATGTATCCAAGTACTATTTTACTGTCCATGTAGAAGTCAAAGGAATACATTTTCCTGTCTATTTCATGTTTAATAAGTTCAGTGATTTCAACGGCTAACATCACTGCACAAAGTTTGAGTCTTGGCAAGGCATGTGCAGGTTTTGGAGTGAGTTTTTCCTTACCAAAGATAAATACAACTGTTACTTTTCCATCTAATTCTATAACTTTGAGGTAGGCCACAGCAGAAATGGGGTCAATGGAAGCATCAGAGAAGATGTGAATCTCTCTTCTGATAGCATTTATAGATCCTGTAGGGTGTAGCAGCATGATATTTGAAGTTTCTCTAAGGCATTCATGGATTCTTTCCATGTTTCCTATCTTCATTGTAAATGCTGTCTACTACAGACAAAACTCCACGATTGTTGAAAGGCATGTCACAAGCTAACATTCAAAATATGAATGAGTCTTGCTTGGCATTCCAAAGCAGCACAAGGTTACTTTGCATAAGGATAATATTAGACTCTAGTTCAAAGTCCTTTAGATTGTCAGCATGGTCCTCAGAATGAAATGCTGCGTTTACCTTGATGCTGCTGGAGACGATTTTATGAAGCCTTAGATTAGATACAGCCAGAATATCTTGAATTCTGATAAGGAGATCAATTGCATCTCCCTCTGTGGGAAAAGATTTAAGCCCATCAGCTACGCAGAAATTTCTTTCAAAAACTGATGTGCATCATACCCAAATTCTTTTTCACTCTCTGGGGCAATTCTTCTCAACTCATATATTGTGACTGCAGGAAATGGGCTGTTACCAAACACATGTACCTTCATCTGATAGTCTATGACCTTGTCATTGACATCATTATTGCTGTACCACTGACATCTGAGGTTGTTTCTGTTGTCTTCCCAAACAATGAAACAGTGGAACATTTGCTGCATGTCGGCTATTACTGCAATCAATTCTTGTCTGAAATGAATCAAGACCCCAGTTAGGTTATTGCTCAGATTAAACCCAGTGAGGAGAAGATCATTAAGAGAAACACCTTCATAGTGAGCACTTGAGTCAAAGACCACTCTGATCTGGTCTGGCTTGTGCGAGCGAAACACACCAAAACATGGAAGGTATAACATTCTTCCCCTTCCTTTAGAAGAGGTGCAGATTCAGCATGATCCCCATAAAACACCTTCTGCATTAAGTCAACAAAGTGTTTTTTCATTGCAGATTTTCTATTTGGGGTGAGTTCTAATGAAATAAATTGTGACTCTACATGCTGCTTAATGTTTGGCAGTTTCATTCTTGGGGTACGGAATGGTAAGGGTGCCACCCAGCTGTTGGAGTTGTCCTGATAGAATTCTTCACTCATAATTTTCAAGAATTACTTATCATCCCTTGTGGCCACCAAACTGGTTGTCTTCACTAGTGGTATCAAACACCATAATTCCAAGATTGTCACCCCAAGAGTCTAAGCCATTTTTGTAGTCTTGGATGACTTGCTGTTGCTTACCATTACTGCATAACCTTTCTCTTGCAAAGTAGTGATGTGGACAGGGTTCAAAACAAGTACTGTGTCTATTTGAAAGAATCTTGAAGGAAGTAACCCTGTTAGATCTCCTGACCTTGCCTAAACAGATGTTACCTATGACAACCCAACCTAGAGCCAGGTGCTGGGCATATGGAGCATTTTTGGACCATTGATATATTCACGTACCTTGTGCACCCTCAGTGTGCCTCTACCAAGCAGCATCAGGATTTCAGCGTCTTTAGCAAGGGGTGGTATTTGGCCAGATATGACTTTCAAGTAAGGGCAACGAGAAGCATTTTCGGAGTTAAGCCTGTTGGTTGGAATCGGGTTGCACTCAATGAGAGTGGGCAGTGGACTTTCTAGGTTGCCATTGAGAGGAGCTACTATAAGACTACTAGCTGTCCTACCTGAGACTTCTGTAACACCAGCACAAGTACCCAGAGTGTAAGGCAGGGCATCCTGTGTTATTTTGAGCATGTCAAAGAACTCTGATCTTGCAAGAGAGTGATTACTTTGCCTGTCGAGAATAGCATACAGTCTTTTGGCTTTTTCAGGATGACCCTTGGGGTATACACGGACCAAGCATATTTTTGCACAATATTTGTCACTGAGCCTTTCTCCACATGTGGCAGCAACTGGAGTAGGAGCCGCTGTTTGTTCTACACTCTGACTGCCATGCTTTGCCTCAGGAGGGTTAACTGTGGACAGGGTAGAAGTATGTTGAAGTGGATGAAGTGCTTGTACATGGTCATCACTGTCACATTCTATACACTTGATAGTGGCTTTATAGTCCTTAGCAACATGCTCTGTAGAAGCACAGCATTTAAAACATACCACAAATTTCTTTAGAAGTTCCTTACTTTCTTGCAGGTTTTTTTTTATGAAGCCAATACATTTCCTGAGAGGGTGAAGTTTGTTATGCATGGGGCATTGGTGATTTGGGTTTTCAACTTTATTGCTTTGATTTCCCTTGTTGGGAACAGTAGAAGGTGTAGGTAAGACAGTCCATTTAACTGAGACCAGACCTCTGCGGCCTCTGCATGAGTTGTGGGTCTATATTACCATGTCGAAAGACATGTTCACTGAACACATCTTAATCGAAACAGTAATATTTTTTTCCCAGGGGAAAAAAATCATTTGGCTGTACAGAAAAAAAAACACCCAAACCCTACAACGTGGGGGGCTTTGCCCCCCACATCCCCCAACTAAATATACCAACTTTACATAACTCTCAGCTGTACAGATTTTTGCAGAATGTCCAGATTTCTGCCTTATATTTTGGTCCATTTTTCATAAAATTGTAGCTGTCTGGCAAATTAGTGACAAATCATTAAAGACTGACGTTAGAAACTAATGACAGATATTTGAGTTTTAGACTTCATACCCTTCAGAAAGTTCATGTTAATGTAAAACCTGTTATTTTATCAACTTTCTAAGTTTGTAAGATCAATATTTCACAATTGTCCCTATTTGTACCACTTTTTTATGGCTTTGTCTAGAACAATTACTCTAAGAGGTTGAGAGGTATGCAGTTCTGATATTGCACTACATTGGGGAAAAGGGCAAATCCCCGATGATGGTCAAGCAATTTTTTCCCCTGGGAAAAATGTGCTGACTCAGTCATTTGGGTTTTAGACAAGCCGATATTACTGTGTCGATTAAGATGTGTTCGGCGAACATGTCTTTCGACATGGTAATATAGAGCCATGAGCTGAACATGTTTGTAGGCTTAGGAGAGGGTGGACCTGAAGTGTGGGACTCTCCATAGGACAGGCCTGTGTCATTCTTTGTCTCTGCAATTTTCCTGATGAATTCACAGATGACTGACAATGAGGGAAAGGAAACTCTATTTGCTTTCTTGTATTTTGATCCAACTGTAGTCCATTTTTCTTGGATATCATATGGAAGCTTTGAAGCTATTGGGTTAACCCCATGAGCACTGTCCAAATAACTGAGGCCTGGAAGGTGTGCGTCTTCCTTGGCTAGTTGAAGTTCGGAAAGGAGTTCACTAAGCTACTGGAATTTTAGATTGCCCTTGCCAGATATCTTTGGGAAATGTTGCAGCCTTTTGAATAAAGCTTTCTCAATGACTTCAGGGCTGCCAAAGCAGTGTTCCAGTCTGTCCCAGGCAGAGTTAAGACTTACAGCTGGGTTAGCAATATGAACTGCCTTGATACGCTTAATATGTTCAGAGGAGTAGGGACTAAGACACCTGATGAGCATATCTAGTTCTTTGGTAACTGTAATATCCAGATCACCAATTGTAAACTTAAAGGCGGATTTCCAGCCTCTGTAGTTCTCTGGTCTGTGGTAAAACCGTGTGAGGCAGTTTTGATAAGATCTTTGCAAAGCATGTAATTTACAACCTGTGACACTTCTTTGTGTTCAAACTTTAAGCGAGGAGCTGTTGGTTGAACAATGTTGGTCACATTAACAGCATCACTATTGCTGAATGACACTGGGATGTACAGTGGTGCAAGGGCATTAAGCTGTGGAACTGGCTGAGAGTTCATGAGTGCAGGAGCTTGCAATGGAGCAGAGGCTTAGCTGACCAGAGGTTGTTGACTTTCTCCACAATATGGTAGGTTAGCTTGAGCAGGGCTAGGTGTGTAATGCTGACCTTGGTTGAGAGGTACACTTTGACTAATAATTCTAAGGAAGTGTGTCTGGCTTCAGGAGCATCAGATAATATGGAATGCTTGCTGCTTTGGTTGAAGACATAATCTTTAGTATGTTTAAGATAACTCTCTGTACCTACTGGACCTATGCTGTCTCTATCACTCCCACTAGCAGCTTGCTCTAGAATTCTTAACCTTGCCATAGCTGTAGCATGGTTACACTGTTTTTCTAAGGCTTCTGTCTCAGCCCTTTTGCGGGTTGCTTCAGCCTGCCTTTCTGCTTTTCTGTCTGTAGCTTCTGCCTGTAATTGAGCCTTCCTTTCTGCAAAGACTGCCTGAATCTTAGCTGCTTCTACATCAGCACGGGCCTTGATAAGTTGTTTTCTGAGTGTGGAAGATCTAGACTGTAAAGACCTACTGGATCTGGTGGACTGTCTGGTAGATGCAGAGCAATAGGATCTGGCTTCATAGAGTTGTGTAATTTTGACTTCAGCCTTAGTTCTTGCTTGTAATGCCAAACTGTCCCTGTCAAGATTAAGCTGATCAAGCCTCTTTAGTTCTTGTTGAGCTTCCTCATTGTTATATCTTTGTAACAAATTAACATATTTTATGCATAGTCTCTGATAGCCTTGATAGGTAGCAATAAAGTGCTTGAGTAAACCCTGTAATTGCAGTGCACAATAAGCAGGTTGAGAGAGGGCAGACATGCAGTTAGCAGTCTTAGTCCATGAGAAAGCAATATTGGATAGCAATTCTTCCCTGTCAGTCTCATAATCCTGTTTTGCCTTCCATGTTAAGTTAGAGATGCTTTTGCTCTTGCACTTGGATCAGGGACTCGATCTTGGTCTGCAAGAAATTCTGCATGTTGCTGATTATCTGCCTCTGCTGAAAGTGTAGTGCTTTGCTAAGACATTGTGCTGGTAATAAAACAGCTAATACTAAAGACTTTTCGGAGACAGAGGGAAGTATCAAAAATGCATCAATTCTGAGTTAGCTGGGTTTGCAGGGCATTGGTTTTACAATAATCTAGGCAGTGCAGATAAACATCATTTTCAGTTTCATAATGCTGCAGGCAGGATCAAGGGAAAAATAGACAGTTTCTCTGAAAGATATATGCAGTGGCCACACCAGATATATACATACATATATATAAAACACAATCCTTGCAAACAATCACTGCTAAATTGCTGACTCACCAGAGGAATAATGCTGTGCAGAGGGTATCTTGCTGGAATGTACTGGCCCTTGTCTGCAAGCTCAGATTTGGATTGAATAATTGCTGCTAATAAATCCTTATGAGACAGGCCTACTCTTTGAAACTTAAAAGACTATTTTTCAGTAGCTACCTTGTGCTCTGAAACTGTTCTTCTTTCAACTTTTCCTGTTGGGGATCACCACAGAGGAACAACAGTCTGCAGAACAATTGGTAGTGGAGTTTTTACAGTGTCACATTGCCAGCCCAGCATCCAATCCTCCAAAGAAAGCACACTTGCACCTAGGGTGTCTAATCCACCTGCAGCATGTCTTTGAGATGTGGGTGGAAACCAGAGCACCTAGAGGAAACCCACACAACCATAGGGAGGACAAGCAGACTCTGCACAGAAGGCACCCCAGCTGAGAATTGAACCAGTGAACCTCTTGTTGTGAGGCAGTAATGCTAACCACTGCACCACCATACTGCCATGCTCAGAAAGTGTTCTGAAACTTCCACAATCTGTGAATATATCCACTCTTTGAAACTTATTGATTACGCAAGCTCTTTACCCATTAAAGAACTACATAGATACAGGAAGCAAACTTATTCTTAAGTTGCACTTTCAAAGTCCATCTACAGCACCCCATGAATATTCCAGAGTTATCCATACATTATTTGACTGTTCTCCTTCTCCTGGCTGTGCATAGCAAGTATAATCTCCTAATCTGTATTAAGGTGGTGCAGCAGTTAGCGTTGTTGCCTCACAGCAAGAGGATCTCTTGTTCGATTCTCAGCTGGAGCACCTTTTGTGTGGAGTCTGCATGTCCTCCCCGCGGTCGAGTGACGTTAAAGACATGCAGGTAGGTGCTAGCGTGAATGGGCGTGCCTTTGTTGAAGGTTGGGCGCCAGGCTGGCAACTCGGCACCGTAAAATCCACTGCCAATCATGAGCAGACCGCAGTTCCACTGTGGTGACCCCTACCTGGGAAAAGCCAAACTACTTTTTTTTGAGAAGGTTTACTTACCACCACAGTAGTGTTGGCAGACAGTGACTAAATCAAAATGACACCTGTGGAGACCATTAATAGTTTACTTCAAAAGCTGTGCAGACCTTCATACAAGATGATATTTCATTAGGTCAGATAATGATTTGACACACTGCAGTAACAGACATGTGGCTACAATGGAGTTTAGCACACACACTGAAAGAAAATTGGGGAGAGGGGGTGGAGATATTTAACAGAGCTAAGAAGCAGGAAAAAAACTAGGACAAAATACAGAAAAAGCAGTTTTTTAGCTGAACAGCAAATACAGTAGCATGTGTAACATGACAACTGCCTTAAAAATAAAGCTTGTCAGAAGCCACTTCTATAGTCTGGCATTAAAAGTACTGAATACATGTCATATTCTCAGTTTAAATTGTTTATGCTTTGGACAGTTATTTTAGGAGTGAAACTTGCACTTAATGTATTTCCTGGGATATTGGCAATGTCCACTGGGACTGAGTAAGTTTGTCGTTTAGAATGAATTCTGTACATTGCTGAGAGTTTCTGAAGTTTTATAACAAGAATAATGCAGGATTTATAAATGCTCTTGACTTTAGGTGCCAACCTAAGTTCATAGACTGTCTTCATAATCTGACTGACTTCTTCAAAAAGGTTACTGAAGCAACAGTTGAGGGTAAATCAGGATACACCACATGTGTGGACTTCACAAAGGCAGTCAACACAATCCCACCCTCGGTAATAATAGAGTTAATCCCTATATAACTCACTGGATAGAAATTTGGCTCATAAATAGAACCCAGGAAATTAGGGTGGCCTGCTCTACCTCCTTCAAAAAATGTGTCACTTGTAGTATATCCCAGGGTTCAGTCCTTGAGCCGGTCATCTGTGGCATTTACTTCTTGGAGGTTAAACTTACTGCTAAGGGTTCATGGCTCACCAAGTTTACAGATAAGTGTAAATGACTGTAAACTTAATGTTATCATAAATGCTTCAGGGTACACTAAGTTCCTCCAAGACAGCCTTTCCCAAACCAATGGTCAGTTACTTCTCAGGGTCCAGGATCCACCACATTACAGACACACTCAGGACATTGGATCACAAGTAGCAGTATGACTCAGTTGAGTCTATATTAGAACACTGAAGTTTCAAAACTTCGAATGTTCTAATATCAACCCCTATTCACCGAAAGCTGAAAACATCGAACATACAGAACTGCGAATTTTTTCCTAGGGAAAAAATTTGCTTTTCCAAAACACATACACACAACACAAGCACACCAAACAAACAGCAATCCACACACATACACCTAAAATCTTACACCTAACCCTACACTAAACTATACACACACCACTAACTATTCACTTACCTTAACCCAAACCCTAACCCTAAGGTTCGTCACTATCGCACACTCACCTCACCCGTGCCCTAACCCTAACTCACCTACCCCTCCCTAACCCTCACGTCCACACAATCGTACACTTACCTGACTCATGCCCTAACTCTAACTCACCTAACCCGCCCTAATCCTCACGTCCACACAATCGCACACATACCTAACGTGCGCCCTAACATTAACTCACCTAACCCGCCCTAACCCTCACGTCCACACAATCGCACACATACCTTACCCGCACCCTAACCCTAACTAACCTAACCTGCACTCAATCGCACACTTACCTAAACCCGACCCGTAACTTTCCACCACAGCGCTGAAAATACCGAAGTAACAGAAATGGACAACCAAATTCTTTCCCTAGGAAAAAATTCAGTTTTCTGTTGCTTCAATATTTTCAGCTTTTGCTGAATAGGGGTCAATATTAGAACATTCAAAGTTTTGAAACTTCAATGTTCTAATATAGACCCACTCAGTCATAGTCGATGTGGGTGTATATGACCTGAGACATGCCTCCCTAGACTATATGAAGAGAGACATCGTGGAGTTCTTAGAATATGTATCCCAGGCAGGTATGAGCCTGGCATTGAGCAGCATTTTACCTTCTCCAAGAATGATGCCACAATATAAGTAAAAAACTGACTTTAATATCTGGCTTAGTTTCTGGTGTCATTCTAAAGGGGGTGCAATATTTCTCAGCAGGGAAGGAGATGGTCAACAGACCATGCTGCTTTGCCAGGGATGGTCTGCACCTCTGCCCTCTAGGCTTTCAAATATTAGCTAAAAAGTTGTTCATTCACACAGTGCCTTTTTTAGGCAAAGCCAAACTGAAAGTACTTCTGACATAGCAAATCAAAAACAAAGAAAATCTAAAGGTGTTACTGCTTAGTGCTAGGAGTCTAAACAAAAAAACTCCACTCCCTCGAATCTCCATTCACCATAAAGAATGCTGATGTCTGTGCACTCACTGAAACACAGTTTAAAGCCATAGAGCGCACACCAACAGTGCAAGGTTATAATGCCTTCCACACATTTAGACCAGCTACTTCAAAGGCAGGGACTAAAGCTGGAGATGTCTTGATTTACATTGAAAGTAAACATAGCTCGAGGCTGGTCAAACAGGGCAATGCACTTGAGCTTCTCCATGTTTAAATCACCATAGGCAAAATCTGATACCACTTCCTTGCAAGCTATAGGTCCCCCTCCATGACCTAGGAAACTCATGCCATGTATTTAAATTTAATGTAAACACTCACCATCTATCCCAGTACCATTTTCATGGGAGACTTTAGTTACCTCACTGTTAACTGGGAATCATATCTGACACCAAATGTACAGGCCTAGAGACTCCTGGATTTTGTAAACACAAACTCCCTGGACAAGACTGTCAATACACCAACCAGGGGTGCTGCCATACTGGATCTGTTACTCATTAATATAGGAGAGTGCTGCACATCCCCTAATGTAATGTCTATTCTGGTAATGTCAGACCACAAAATGGTCTTCTTTGAAGTAAAGTAAAACCTGAAACCCCAGCTAACCCATGAATATTCAGTAACTACTCAGGCTAACTTCCTACTATTAAGTAATAACCTGGCAAAATTTCAACCCCCATAAACCCTGAGAACACTGTTGCCTATGCAGAACTACTCAGAGAAACCCCTATACACACATATTAATAGCTGCATGGAGGCATCTGTACCCATCAGAAAGAAGTACAGAACTAACTCAAGAAACAAGCCACCCTGGTGGAATCATAACACCAATAGGCTGTATAACAGAAGGAAGTAAATCATGGCAAAAACTAGGAGGTGCAGCACCCAGAAGGATAATAGCACTCTCATCAAACTAAATATACAACCTGGAGAACAAATAAAGTCTACCAAAACCAAATGTGAGGTAAATTTGGCCTCTGTTAAATAAAAATAAAGATAACAACACAGGAGGCTCAGATGCAAAAGTTTACTAGTGTATACCAGGAGGCAAAAAATGTACAAGTACAGAATGTTGTCTGACATGATGCAGGAAGTACAGAATATTTTATAGTGTTTACATTCAGGTTATGCCCACCTTACTGACGTGGTTAGTCACAGGGCATCTACATCACTTTTACTAACAGTATTCTATTCATAAAGATTGCTGATATTACATTTTTTAAAAAAGCTTTCCCTTGGGAATAATATAGCCTTGCAAAGCACCTGGTCAGTTATAATGTCTTTCTGTAAATATTACTCCTTCAAGGTTTCAGGCCTGCTTGAATACAATAGCTGGTTCAGTCTTGTAATACACTTCTTTGTTCTTCTTGCAACATTCTCCCAACAGCTGCGTCTTATCTTGATAACATTTACAAGGCCAATAGTCCCAGAGGAAGGAGAAGAAGATTTTATTACATTTAATTTCCTGACCCAGTAGATAATCATTAGTGAAAAAACATAAGCTTGCTGAGCTGGCTACTGCCAGGGTCAGAGTTCAAATACACTGCAGTTCCAAAGCTTCAAGCAGTTACATGTAAAATCATTCTTATTGCCATATTAATAATAGAATAAAATGCATTATACACTATTTGCTTTTTAACTAGTACTTTATATATGCTCAAATACATATTTTTCTAACATTTTCCTCCCTTTTAATACTTTTATTCTATTCTGAAATATAAACAGTGTCATTTTGTCCCCTAGCCTTCTCCTTTAAGGACTTTCAACCAGGAAAGTCATTTAGTTTATACTTCGGAAAGAATTTCATCTGAAATTAATTTTTCTAACTCAATGTCTTGGTACAAAGTTTCAGTTAGAGATATATCAATAAAATCTTTGATTAATCTTTTCATGCAGGGAATCCCACAACAGACACATGCTCCTAATAGGAGCAGACCCACACAAATAGCAATCAAGATGTTCATTAGGATAGAACCCCACCCACCAAACAGATTCTGGAAAAAGTTCGTCAGTGGGTTTGGGCCTGGTTCAGTCATGGCCGATACCTGCTGTATTACCTCTAGGTGGTCATTAATTTCATGTCGATTGTCTGGTATAAACGCACAGCATTCTTCTTTGATAAGCTCGCACGTACCACCTCTCGCCGCTAGGGTGAAGTCAAGAGCCATTCGATTTTGTAGCACAACAGTTCTCATTGCATTCAGTTCATCAGTCACTAGTTCGAGAGCAGAAAAGTTGCATTACTCATTACTTGAGAAGTTTCGACAGCTTTCTCAACTCCCAGATCGATTTGACTGCTCCATATGCTGGAAGTATTCCAGCCCAGGATATTACACTGTCACTCAAGTCCATATGAGTCAATTTTTCTTTATTCTTTACGGAATGATGGTCTTTCCAACCAGCTTCGATTTGTCCCACTGGATTTACAGGTTTTCCAATTGGACCTTCAGGTTTCCGGGATACATCTCTCACATTTCGTATCTTACCCAGAGGTAATTCTGCATTATGTCTTATGGCCGGAACCAGATAACCCAAAAAACAACTGCTGGACCAATTCTCAGGTAGCCATTTGTATGCCTTTTTCCCACAAACAAAATAACAGTTTTCTACTTTAATACTGATGCGGGTTAATTCTGAATGAAACATTTTCTTGTCTATAATAGACAATTGTTTATGTAAAACAGGATTTCTTTGCACATCACTTAATGTTGTTTTCATTAAACTCAAATATGAATCATAATTCGTATTACAAACAGTGCCTCTATCTTTAACTTTAATATAACATTTATAAGATATGGTTATATTACAGTTACTCCAACCCACTTGAAGTGTATCATTCTTATAAAAACATACAATTCCCTTCTGTGTAATAGGCAAATACAATGCAATTTTGTCTTGTGATCTTACATATCCTGTATCAAAAAGTAAGTTCTCCCAAGTCTCATTTATCCCCAAGGGGACAGCGGACATTAGCAGTCCTCCATATGCTGTTGGTATAGCAGTACAAACCCAGCAATTTGAAATGTTCATAGTCTCTACATATACATGCTTCATAGCTAGGTATGTGTTAAAGTTCGGATGCCAGTCTATAGAAAGTTCATCACGTCTCTCCACTTTAACTTGTGTGGTTATATGTAGCAAAAACCACAACAAAAGGAAGGTCATCACAATCATAGTTAATAAATGCATAGTCAACAAGATGATTAAACAACATCTTTGGGGTTGATCTGTATTTTTACTCATTTTGCTCTTGGCCATCCTGCCTTTGTTGTGTATCAGTCACAAAATGTTTATCAAGTTGAAAATTCTTTACTGGTTTACAGTGCGTCAGATGGACCCAGGATGTCCTCTCAGCAACTTTGACTGCAGTAGGCGTTGCCAACAGTACCTGGTATGGTCCTTCCCACTTTGGACTCACCCAATTCTTCCTCTTCGTAACCTTCAGCCACACCCAGGTCCCCGGAGTCAGCACTGCTTCTAATGGTCTGGTCTGTCTTTTTTCTGTTAAAGAGTTCAACTGCAGAACAGTTTTATTTGTTAACAGTTTTCTCATGTAGCTAGCTAATGAGCTGTCAGCCTCTAGTTCTGCAGGCATGAGAGCTTTCCACTGTGGCACATAATATGCCCTTCCAAATATCATTTCAAAGGGAGTCAAACCCTTTACATTTGGAACTGTTCTCATGTTCAGCAGTGCCAAAGGCAGACAGCAAATCCAGTTTTTCTGTGTCTCACTCACTAGCTTCCTCAATTTGTTTTTTAGAATTCCATTGTACCTTTCCACCAGTCCTGCAGACTGTGGGTGGTAAGCACAATGATTTTTTTAAGGAGATTCCAAAGAATCTCCCAAGCTGGTGAATCGTCTGATTAACAAAATGTGTCCCATTGTCACTATGAATCCTTTCCGGTATGCCGAATCTAGGAATTATTTCTTTTACTAGGGCTTTTGCTACGGTTGCTGCATCCGGATTTTTAGTTGGGAAAGCTTCTACCCATTTGCAAAACATATCTATAATTACTAAACAGTATTTTTTCCCTTCACATGTATTCAACTCTATGAAATCCATACAAATAGTGTGGAACGGATATGGTGGTGTAGGAAAACTCCCTTGCTTGGGTTTGAATGCCCCTTGTGCATGATGTTTGTTACAAGTATGGCATGCTGCACAAAATTTTTTTGTATAATTTATGAATCCGTATGTTTGGAATATTCGATTTACTAACTGTACCATCCCCCCTGTTGAGACATGGCACTGCCCATGGTTCAACAAAGCTGCATATCTAAATAAATTAGACGATAATATTGTTTTTTTCTCTTTGGAGACATACAGTCCATTTTCGAGGATTGCACCTCGTTTCTCCCATTTTTGTTTCTCTGCTTTTGTAGTTAATGTCTGCATTGTTTTTAGCATTTCTAGATCTAAAATCTCAGAGGGTTGTAATTCCTCGGTTAAAAGAAGACTTTCTGAGTCTGAGGCTGCTTGCTTTGCAGCTGTATCAGCTTTTGCATTTCCTTTTGAAATTCTATCCTGTTGTTTTGTATGAGCTAAACATTTACAAATAGCTACTTTAGTAGGTAACTGAATAGAATCTAATAGGTTCAAAATAAGTTGCGCATGATTAATCGGTTTGCCATTAGATGTTATCATTCCCCTATTTTTCCATTGTTGCGCAAAAACATGCACTGTAGAGAAAGCATACTGACTGTCAGTATATATGTTCACACATTTATCTTTCGCTAGAGTGCAAGCCCGTGTTAAGGCTATCAATTCTGCTGCTTGTGCAGATAGGTTGTGCCATAAAGGTTTGGCTTCTAAGATCTCTCTATCTGTAACCACTGCATACCCCACTAGATTTTTCCCTGTAGGACCCCTTCTGCACGAGCCATCCACGTAAAATGTCACCTCGGCATCATCCAAGGGCATATCAGTGAGATCTTGTCTGGGCAAAGTTGTTTGCTCAATTTCCTGCAGGCAGCTGTGCGGCGTGCCATCCACAGGGGTTGGAAGTAACGTTGACGGGTTTAATGTTGTACAACGTTCAATTACCATATGAGGTTGGCTCAGCAGTATGGTCATACATGAATGATGTCTAGCAGGAGATAGATATGCTATTTTTTCTTGCAGTAAAATTATCGCGACTGCATGAGGCACTCTCAATGTGAGAGGGTGGAATAACACCACTGAGGCCAAAGCCTGTACTGCCATTGCAGCTGTGACCACTGCTTGTACACAGTGAGGCAACGACCGTGCCACTGGGTCTAACTGTGATGAATAGTAAGCTATGGGGCATTGCTTATCCCCATGTTGTTGCGTCAGAACTGACGTCATATATCCCTGTTTACAATCTATGGTCTGAAAGAATCTTTTACTCTGTTTTCTAGTTCTGCATCACTATGTGGGAGTGGTTTAAGGTCTGCATTATGAGGATTCCAGGTGCCACAAATCATGTGCCAGTCTGGACCCACAATTTGTCTAACTACCTTTTTTACTTCTTCCCCATTCAAGTGGTAACTTAGTCTCATACCTTGTAAATCTTGTAAAAACTTTGTGTAATTGACTTTTGGATGGGGGATTCCCTCTGTAGCTTTCCGAATATCTTCCGGTGTCCATGGTCTGTATACTAGAAGAGTTGGGTCCTGCCCTTCCTGTCCTGCCTGAGGATTTGGTACCTCGATTAGTGGACAGATTTCTTCTTCATTTTCCTCTAGTGTGCTTTTCCCTACTTGATACAAGTCTGTGTCCCCAAGTGTTTTACGTGTCCGGGACCTGGTTTCAATAGGATCTCTAACAAATGGCTTTAGTGTTCTTGTGACATCAGGATAACGTGGAGGTGGACCAGCTTGTCCACCTGCTTTATATCCTGAAAAAGGCATCGGAGGGGGCGGGGGAGGAGGAGCCATCGCTATTACTATATTATTATCCTCTTTATCTAAAAATAACATCTTAGCATTTTTGGTTTTCTGTTCCCTTCGGTTTACTTCCTCAATCCACCTGTATGCCTGAGGAATGCCTAATCGTTGTTGTTTTTTTGCCTGACCTTCTGCATCAGATTTAAGTTGTTTTAAGAGTTTAACTAATGAAATTTTATCCAATTTACCATCGAATCCGTATTTATTAACCCATTTTGTATAATACCTAACATTATCAGCCCGTTGTAATTGCATATATTTTGCGTCTTCAGTTAGGGCCGGATCTCGTGATGTTTTAGTGCACTGATTTCCCATACTAAAAGAAAATGTTACATAACCCTTTTCACCACGTGGTATTTCAGTTCCTTACACAGTTTATCTAGAATGACTGCCTACCTTATTCTGTTTCCCTGATCTCTGACAAAATATACAGTAATTTCCTTTTGTCCCTGATCTGTATAACAAATCTTCTGACAATAGTATTTACTGTAACCTAGTCCCTGATCTAAAACAGAAAAAAGGCAAATATCTTCCTACCTGAGCCTCCTGAGTCGACCAGTTCGAGACCGCTCTTCGGCCACAGATCAGAAAGTGGCCAGCCTCTCAAAACGACAATTCAGTCGGAGGTCTTTTATATTTCAAGAAGAACCATTTCGGTAGCTTCTCCTGCGCAGTGTTCGACCACCGGTACACTCTGATCTGTAGCTGTCCGAGGGTTTCCGATTCAAGAAGGACCAAACTGTTAAATAAAAATAAAGATAACAACACAGAAGGCTCAGATGCAAAAGTTTACTAGTGTACACCAGGAGGCAAAAAACGTACAAGTACAGAATTTTGTCTGACATGATGCAGGAAGTACAGAATATTTTATAGTGTTTACATTCAGGTTATGCCCACCTTACTGACGTGGTTAGTCACAGGGCATCTACATCACTTTTACTAACAGTATTCTATTCATAAAGATTGCTGATATTACATTTTTTAAAAAAGCTTTCCCTTGGGAATAATATAGCCTTGCAAAGCACCTGGTCAGTTATAATGTCTTTCTGTAAATGTTACTCCTTCAAGGTTTCAGGCCTGCTTGAATACAATAGCTGGTTCAGTCTTGTAATACACTTCTTTGTTCTTCTTGCAACATTCTCCCAACAGCTGTCTTATCTTGATAACATTTACAAGGCCAATTGTCCCAGAGGAAGGAGAAGAAGATTTTCAATGCTTTATACATTTAATTTCCTGACCCAGCAGATAATCATTAGTGAAAAACATAAGCTTGCTGAGCTGGCTACTGCCAGGGTCAGAGTTCAAATACACTGCAGTTCCAAAGCTTCAAGCAGTTACATGTAAAATCATTCTTATTGCCATATTAATAATAGAATAAAATGCATTATACACTATTTGCTTTTTAACTAGCACTTTATATATGCTCAAATACATATTTTTCTAACATTTTCCTCCCTTTTAATACTTTTATTCTATTCTGAAATATAAACAGTGTCATTTTGTCCCCTAGCCTTCTCCTTTAAGGACTTTCAACCAGGTAAGTCATTTGGTTTATACTTCGGAAAGAATTTCATCTGAAATTAATTTTTCTAACTCAATGTCTTGGTACAAAGTTTCAGTTACAGATATATCAATATAATCTTTGATTAATCTTTTCATGCAGGGGAATCCCACAACAGACACATGCTCCTAATAGGAGCAGACCCACACAAATAGCAATCAAGATGTTCATTAGGATAGAACCCCACCCACCAAACAGATTCTTGAAAAAGTTCATCAGTGGGTTTGGGCCTGGTTCAGTCATGGCCGATACCTGCTGTATTAGCTCTAGGTGGTCATTAATTTCATGTCGATTGTCTGGTATAAACGCACAGCATTCTTCTTTGATAAGCGCCAAGACGCCACCTCTCGCCACTAGGGTGAAGTCAAGAGCCATTCGATTTTGTAGCACAACAGTTCTCATTGCATTCAGTTCATCAGTCACTAGTTCAAGAGCAGAAAAAGTTGCATTACTCATTACTTCGAGAAGTTTCAACAGCTTTCTCAACTCCCAGATCGATTTGACTGCTCCATATGCTGGAAGTATTCCAGCCCAGGATATTACACTGTCACTCAAGTCCATATGAGTCAATTTTTCTTTATTCTTTACGGAATGATGGTCTTTCCAACCAGCTTCGATTTGTCCCACTGGATTTACAGGTTTTCCAATTGGACCTTCAGGTTTCCGGGCTACATCTCTCACATTTCGTATCTTACCCAGAGGTAATTCTGCGGTATGTCTTATGGCCGGAACCAGATAACCCAAAAAACAACTGCCGGACCAATTCTCAGGTAGCCATTTGTATGCCTTTTTCCCACAAACAAAATAACAGTTTTCTACTTTAGTACTGATTCGGGTTAATTCTGAATGAAACATTTTCTTGTCTATAATAGACAGTTGTTTATGTAAAACAGGATTTCTTTGCACATCACTTAATGTTGTTTTCATTAAACTCAAATATGAATCATAATTCGTATTACAAACAGTGCCTCTATCTTTAACTTTAATGTAACATTTATAAGATATGGTTATATTACAGTTACTCCAACCCACTTGAAGTGTATCATTCTTATAAAAACATACAATTCCCTTCTGTGTAATAGGCAAATACAATGCAATTTTGTCTTGTGATCTTACATATCCTGTATCAAAAAGTAAGTTCTCCCAAGTCTCATTTATCCCCAAGGGGACAGCGGACATTAACAGTCCTCCATATGCTGTTGGTATAGCAGTACAAACCCAGCACTTTGAAATGTTCATAGTCTCTACATATACATGCTTCATAGCTAGGTATGTGTTAAAGTTCGGATGCCAGTCTATAGACAGTTCATCACGTCTCTCCACTTTAACTTGTGTGGTTATATGTAGGAAAAACCACAACAAAAGGAAGGTCATCACAATCATAGTTAATAAATGCATAGTCAACAAGATGATTAAACAACATCTTTGGGGTTGATCTGTATTTTTACTCATTTTGCTCTTGGCCATCCTGCCTTTGTTGTGTATCAGTCACAAAATGTTTATCAATTTGAAAATTCTTTACTGGTTTACAGTGCGTCAGATGGACCCAGGACGTCCTCTCAGCAACTTTGACTGCAGTAGGCGTTGCCAACAGTACCTGGTACGGTCATTCCCACTTTGGACTCACCCAATTCTTCCTCTTCGTAACCTTCAGCCACACCCAGGTCCCCAGAGTCAGCACTGCTTCTAACGGTCTGGTCTGTCTTTTATCTGAAAAAGAGTTCAACTGCAGAACAGTTTTATTTGTTAACAGTTTTCTCATGTAGCTAGCTAATGAGCTGTCAGCCTCTAGTTCTGCAGGCATGAGAGCTTTCTACTGTGGCACATAATATGCCCTTCCAAATATCATTTCAAAGGGAGTCAAACCCTTTACATTTGGAACTGTTCTCATGTTCAGCAGTGCCAAAGGCAGACAGCAAATCCAGTTTTTCTGCGTCTCACTCACTAGCTTCCACAATTTGTTTTTTAGAATTCCATTGTACCTTTCCACCAGTCCTGCAGACTCTGGGTGGTAAGCACAATGATTCTTTAAGGAGATTCCAAAGAATCTCCCAAGCTGGTGAATCGTCTGATTAACACAATGTGTCCCATTGTCACTATAAATCCTTTCCGGTATGCCGAATCTAGGAATTATTTCTTTTACTAGGGCTTTTGCTACGGTTGCTGCATCTGGATTTTTAGTTGGGAAAGCTTCTACCCATTTGGAAAACATATCTATAATTACTAAACAGTATTTTTTCCCTTCACATTTATTCAACTCTATGAAATCCATACAAATAGTGTGGAACGGATATGGTGGTGTAGGAAAACTCCCTTGCTTGGGTTTGAATGCCCTTGTGCATGATGTTTGTTACAAGTATGGCATGCTGCACAAAATTTTTGTATAATTTATGAATCCATATGTTTGGAATATTCGTTTTACTAACTGTACCATCCCCTGTTGAGACATGGCACTGCCCATGGCTCAACAAAGCTGCATATCTAAATAAATTAGACGGTAATATTGTTTTTTTTCTCTTTGGAGACATACAGTCCATTTTCGAGGATTGCACCTCGTTTCTCCCATTTTTGTTTCTCTGCTTTTGTAGTTAATGTCTGCATTGTTTTAGCATTTCTAGATCTAAAATCTCAGAGGGTTGTAATTCCTCGGTTAAAAGAAGAGTTTCTGAGTCTGAGGCTGCTTGCTTTGCAGCTGCATCAGCTTTGCATTTCCTTTTGAAATTCTATCCTGTTGTTTTGTATGAGCTAAACATTTACAAATAGCTACTTTAGTAGGTAACTGAATAGAATCTAATAGGTTCAAAATAAGTTGCGCATGATTAATCGGTTTGCCATTAGATGTTATCATTCCCCTATTTTTCCATTGTTGCGCAAAAACATGCACTGTAGAGAAAGCATACGGACTGTCAGTATATATGTTCACACATTTATCTTTCGCTAGAGTGCAAGCCCGTGTTAAGGCTATCAATTCTGCTGCTTGTGCAGATAGGTTGTGCTGTAAAGGTTTGGCTTCTAAGATCTCTGTATCTGTAACCACTGCATACCCCACTAGATTTTTCCCTGTAGGACCCCTTCTGCACGAGCCATCCACGTAAAATGTCACCTCGGCATCATCCAAGGGCATATCAGTGAGATCTTGTCTGGGCAAAGTTGTTTGCTCAATTTCCTGCAGGCAGCTGTGCGGCGTGCCATCCACAGGGTTGGAAGTAACGTTGACGGGTTTAATGTTGTACAACGTTCAATTACCATATGAGGTTGGCTCAGCAGTATGGTCATACATGAAAGATGTCTAGCAGGAGATAGATATGCTATTTTTTCTTGCAGTAAAATTATCGCGACTGCATGAGGCACTCTCAATGTGAGAGGGTGGAATGACACCACTGAGGCGATGCCTGTACTGCCATTGCAGCTGCGACCACTGCTTGTACACAGTGAGGCAACGACCATGCCACTGGGTCTAACTGTGATGAATAGTAAGCTATGGGGCGTTGCTTATCCCCATGTTGTTGCGTCAGAACTGACTTATCAATATCCCTGTTTACAATCTACGGTCTGAAAGAATCTTTTACTCTGTTGTCTAGTTCTGCGTCACTATGTGGGAGTGGTTTAAGCTCTGCATTACGAGGATTCCAGGTGCCACAAATCATGTGCTAGTCTGGACCCACAATTTGTCTAACTACCTTTTCTACTTCTTCCCCATTCAAGTGGTAACTTAGTCTCATACCTTGTAAATCTTGTAAAAACTTTGTGTAATTGACTTTTGGATGGGGGATTCCCTCTGTAGCTTTCCGAATATCTTCCGGTGTCCATGGTCTGTATACTAGAAGAGTTGGGTCCTGCCCTTCCTGTCCTGCCTGAGGATTTGGTACCTCGATTAGTGGACAGATTTCTTCTTCATTTTCCTCTAGTGTGCTTTTCCTACTAGATACAAGTCTGTGTCCCCAAGTGTTTTACGTGTCCGGGACCTGGTTTCAATAGGATCTCTAACAAATGGTTTTAGTGTTCTTGTGACATCAGGATAACGTGGAGGTGGACCAGCTTGTCCCCCTGCTTTATATCCTGAAAAAGGCATCGGAGGGGAGGAGGAGCCATCGCTATTACTATATTATTATCCTCTTTATCTAAAAATAACGTCTTAGCATTTTGGTTTTCTGTTCCTTGGTTTACTTCCTCAATCCACCTGTGTGCCTGAGGAATGCCTAATCGTTGTTGTTTTTGCCTGACCTTCTGCCAGATTTAAGTTGTTTTAAGAGTTTAACTAATGAAATTTTATCAATTTACCATCGAATCCGTATTTATTAACCCATTTTGTATAATACCTAACATTATCAGCCCGTTGTAATTGCATATATTTTGCGTCTTCAGTTAGGGCCGGATCTCATGTTTTAGTGCACTGATTTCCCATACTAAAAGAAAATGTTACGTAACCCTTTTCACCACGTGGTATTTCAGTTCCTTACACAGTTTATCTAGAATGACTGCCTACCTTATTCTGTTTCCCTGATCTCTGACAAAATATACAGTAATTTCCTTTTGTCCCTGATCTGTATAACAAATCTTCTGACAGTAATATTTACTGTAACCTAGTCCCTGATCTAAAACAGAAAAAAAGGCAAATATCTTCCTACCTGAGCCTCCTGAGTCGACCAGTTCGAGACCGCTCTTCGGCCACAGATCAGAAAGTGGCCAGCCTCTCAAAACGACAATTCAGTCGGAGGTCTTTTATATTTCAAGAAGAACCATTTCGGTAGCTTCTCCTGCGCAGTGTTCGACCACCGGTACACTCTGATCTGTAGCTGTCCGAGGGTTTCCGATTCAAGAAGGACCAAACTGTTAAATAAAAATAAAGATAACAACACAGAAGGCTCAGATGCAAAAGTTTACTAGTGTACACCAGGAGGCAAAAAAACATACAAGTACAGAATTTTGTCTGACATGATGCAGGAAGTACAGAATATTTTATAGTGTTTACATTCAGGTTATGCCCACCTTACTGATGTGGTTAGTCACAGGGCATCTACATCACTTTTACTAACAGTATTCTATTCATAAAGATTGCTGATATTACATTTTTTAAAAAAGCTTTCCCTTGGGAATAATATAGCCTTGCAAAGCACCTGGTCAGTTATAATGTCTTTCTGTAAATGTTACTCCTTCAAGGTTTCAGGCCTGCTTGAATACAATAGCTGGTTCAGTCTTGTAATACACTTCTTTGTTCTTCTTGCAACATTCTCCCAACAGCTGTCTTATCTTGATAACATTTACAAGGCCAATTGTCCCAGAGGAAGGAGAAGAAGATTTTCAATGCTTTATACATTTAATTTCCTGACCCAGCAGATAATCATTAGTGAAAAACATAAGCTTGCTGAGCTGGCTACTGCCAGGGTCAGAGTTCAAATACACTGCAGTTCCAAAGCTTCAAGCAGTTACATGTAAAATCATTCTTATTGCCATATTAATAATAGAATAAAATGCATTATACACTATTTGCTTTTTAACTAGCACTTTATATATGCTCAAATACATATTTTTCTAACATTTTCCTCCCTTTTAATACTTTTATTCTATTCTGAAATATAAACAGTGTCATTTTGTCCCCTAGCCTTCTCCTTTAAGGACTTTCAACCAGGTAAGTCATTTGGTTTATACTTCGGAAAGAATTTCATCTGAAATTAATTTTTCTAACTCAATGTCTTGGTACAAAGTTTCAGTTACAGATATATCAATATAATCTTTGATTAATCTTTTCATGCAGGGGAATCCCACAACAGACACATGCTCCTAATAGGAGCAGACCCACACAAATAGCAATCAAGATGTTCATTAGGATAGAACCCCACCCACCAAACAGATTCTTGAAAAAGTTCATCAGTGGGTTTGGGCCTGGTTCAGTCATGGCCGATACCTGCTGTATTAGCTCTAGGTGGTCATTAATTTCATGTCGATTGTCTGGTATAAACGCACAGCATTCTTCTTTGATAAGCGCGCACGTACCACCTCTCGCCACTAGGGTGAAGTCAAGAGCCATTCGATTTTGTAGCACAACAGTTCTCATTGCATTCAGTTCATCAGTCACTAGTTCGAGAGCAGAAAAAGTTGCATTACTCATTACTTCGAGAAGTTTCAACAGCTTTCTCAACTCCCAGATCGATTTGACTGCTCCATATGCTGGAAGTATTCCAGCCCAGGATATTACACTGTCACTCAAGTCCATATGAGTCAATTTTTCTTTATTCTTTACGGAATGATGGTCTTTCCAACCAGCTTCGATTTGTCCCACTGGATTTACAGGTTTTCCAATTGGACCTTCAGGTTTCCGGGCTACATCTCTCACATTTCGTATCTTACCCAGAGGTAATTCTGCGGTATGTCTTATGGCCGGAACCAGATAACCCAAAAAACAACTGCCGGACCAATTCTCAGGTAGCCATTTGTATGCCTTTTTCCCACAAACAAAATAACAGTTTTCTACTTTAGTACTGATGCGGGTTAATTCTGAATGAAACATTTTCTTGTCTATAATAGACAGTTGTTTATGTAAAACAGGATTTCTTTGCACATCACTTAATGTTGTTTTCATTAAACTCAAATATGAATCATAATTCGTATTACAAACAGTGCCTCTATCTTTAACTTTAATGTAACATTTATAAGATATGGTTATATTACAGTTACTCCAACCCACTTGAAGTGTATCATTCTTATAAAAACATACAATTCCCTTCTGTGTAATAGGCAAATACAATGCAATTTTGTCTTGTGATCTTACATATCCTGTATCAAAAGTAAGTTCTCCCAAGTCTCATTTATCCCCAAGGGGACAGCGGACATTAACAGTCCTCCATATGCTGTTGGTATAGCAGTACAAACCCAGCACTTTGAAATGTTCATAGTCTCTACATATACATGCTTCATAGCTAGGTATGTGTTAAAGTTCGGATGCCAGTCTATAGACAGTTCATCACGTCTCTCCACTTTAACTTGTGTGGTTATATGTAGGAAAAACCACAACAAAAGGAAGGTCATCACAATCATAGTTAATAAATGCATAGTCAACAAGATGATTAAACAACATCTTTGGGGTTGATCTGTATTTTTACTCATTTTGCTCTTGGCCATCCTGCCTTTGTTGTGTATCAGTCACAAAATGTTTATCAATTTGAAAATTCTTTACTGGTTTACAGTGCGTCAGATGGACCCAGGACGTCCTCTCAGCAACTTTGACTGCAGTAGGCGTTGCCAACAGTACCTGGTACGGTCCTTCCCACTTTGGACTCACCCAATTCTTCCTCTTCCTAACCTTCAGCCACACCCAGGTCCCCAGAGTCAGCACTGCTTCTAACGGTCTGGTCTGTCTTTTATCTGAAAAAGAGTTCAACTGCAGAACAGTTTTATTTGTTAACAGTTTTCTCATGTAGCTAGCTAATGAGCTGTCAGCCTCTAGTTCTGCAGGCATGAGAGCTTTCCACTGTGGCACATAATATGCCCTTCCAAATATCATTTCAAAGGGAGTCAAACCCTTTACATTTGGAACTGTTCTCATGTTCAGCAGTGCCAAAGGCAGACAGCAAATCCAGTTTTTCTGCGTCTCACTCACTAGCTTCCACAATTTGTTTTTTAGAATTCCATTGTACCCTTCCACCAGTCCTGCAGACTCTGGGTGGTAAGCACAATGATTCTTTAAGGAGATTCCAAAGAATCTCCCAAGCTGGTGAATCGTCTGATTAACAAAATGTGTCCCATTGTCACTATAAATCCTTTCCGGTATGCCGAATCTAGGAATTATTTCTTTTACTAGGGCTTTTGCTACGGTTGCTGCATCTGGATTTTTAGTTGGGAAAGCTTCTACCCATTTGGAAAACATATCTATAATTACTAAACAGTATTTTTTCCCTTCACATTTATTCAACTCTATGAAATCCATACAAATAGTGTGGAACGGATATGGTGGTGTAGGAAAACTCCCTTGCTTGGGTTTGAATGCCCCTTGTGCATGATGTTTGTTACAAGTATGGCATGCTGCACAAAATTTTTTTGTATAATTTATGAATCCGTATGTTTGGAATATTCGTTTTACTAACTGTACCATCCCCCCTGTTGAGACATGGCACTGCCCATGGCTCAACAAAGCTGCATATCTAAATAAATTAGACGATAATATTGTTTTTTTCTCTTTGGAGACATACAGTCCATTTTCGAGGATTGCACCTCGTTTCTCCCATTTTTGTTTCTCTGCTTTTGTAGTTAATGTCTGCATTGTTTTTAGCATTTCTAGATCTAAAATCTCGGAGGGTTGTAATTCCTCGGTTAAAAGAAGAGTTTCTGAGTCTGAGGCTGCTTGCTTTGCAGCTGCATCAGCTTTTGCATTTCCTTTTGAAATTCTATCCTGTTGTTTTGTATGAGCTAAACATTTACAAATAGCTACTTTAGTAGGTAACTGAATAGAATCTAATAGGTTCAAAATAAGTTGCGCATGATTAATCGGTTTGCCATTAGATGTTATCATTCCCCTATTTTTCCATTGTTGCGCAAAAACATGCACTGTAGAGAAAGCATACGGACTGTCAGTATATATGTTCACACATTTATCTTTCGCTAGAGTGCAAGCCCGTGTTAAGGCTATCAATTCTGCTGCTTGTGCAGATAGGTTGTGCTGTAAAGGTTTGGCTTCTAAGATCTCTGTATCTGTAACCACTGCATACCCCACTAGATTTTTCCCTGTAGGACCCCTTCTGCACGAGCCATCCATGTAAAATGTCACCTCGGCATTATCCAAGGGCATATCAGTGAGATCTTGTCTGGGCAAAGTTGTTTGCTCAATTTCCTGCAGGCAGCTGTGCGGCGTGCCATCCACAGGGGTTGGAAGTAACGTTGACGGGTTTAATGTTGTACAACGTTCAATTACCATATGAGGTTGGCTCAGCAGTATGGTCATACATGAAAGATGTCTAGCAGGAGATAGATATGCTATTTTTTCTTGCAGTAAAATTATCGCGACTGCATGAGGCACTCTCAATGTGAGAGGGTGGAATGACACCACTGAGGCCGAAGCCTGTACTGCCATTGCAGCTGCGACCACTGCTTGTACACAGTGAGGCAACGACCATGCCACTGGGTCTAACTGTGATGAATAGTAAGCTATGGGGCGTTGCTTATCCCCATGTTGTTGCGTCAGAACTGACTTATCAATATCCCTGTTTACAATCTACGGTCTGAAAGAATCTTTTACTCTGTTGTCTAGTTCTGCGTCACTATGTGGGAGTGGTTTAAGCTCTGCATTACGAGGATTCCAGGTGCCACAAATCATGTGCTAGTCTGGACCCACAATTTGTCTAACTACCTTTTCTACTTCTTCCCCATTCAAGTGGTAACTTAGTCTCATACCTTGTAAATCTTGTAAAAACTTTGTGTAATTGACTTTTGGATGGGGGATTCCCTCTGTAGCTTTCCGAATATCTTCCGGTGTCCATGGTCTGTATACTAGAAGAGTTGGGTCCTGCCCTTCCTGTCCTGCCTGAGGATTTGGTACCTCGATTAGTGGACAGATTTCTTCTTCATTTTCCTCTAGTGTGCTTTTCCCTACTAGATACAAGTCTGTGTCCCCAAGTGTTTTACGTGTCCGGGACCTGGTTTCAATAGGATCTCTAACAAATGGTTTTAGTGTTCTTGTGACATCAGGATAACGTGGAGGTGGACCAGCTTGTCCACCTGCTTTATATCCTGAAAAAGGCATCGGAGGGGGCGGGGGAGGAGGAGCCATCGCTATTACTATATTATTATCCTCTTTATCTAAAAATAACGTCTTAGCATTTTTGGTTTTCTGTTCCCTTCGGTTTACTTCCTCAATCCACCTGTGTGCCTGAGGAATGCCTAATCGTTGTTGTTTTTTTGCCTGACCTTCTGCGTCAGATTTAAGTTGTTTTAAGAGTTTAACTAATGAAATTTTATCCAATTTACCATCGAATCCGTATTTATTAACCCATTTTGTATAATACCTAACATTATCAGCCCGTTGTAATTGCATATATTTTGCGTCTTCAGTTAGGGCCGGATCTCGCGATGTTTTAGTGCACTGATTTCCCATACTAAAAGAAAATGTTACGTAACCCTTTTCACCACGTGGTATTTCAGTTCCTTACACAGTTTATCTAGAATGACTGCCTACCTTATTCTGTTTCCCTGATCTCTGACAAAATATACAGTAATTTCCTTTTGTCCCTGATCTGTATAACAAATCTTCTGACAGTAATATTTACTGTAACCTAGTCCCTGATCTAAAACAGAAAAAAAGGCAAATATCTTCCTACCTGAGCCTCCTGAGTCGACCAGTTCGAGACCGCTCTTCGGCCGCAGATCAGAAAGTGGCCAGCCTCTCAAAATGACAATTCAGTTGGAGGTCTTTTATATTTCAAGAAGAACCGTTTCGGTAGCTTCTCCTGCGCAGTGTTTGACCACCGGTACACTCTGATCTGTAGCTGTCTGAGGGTTTCCGATTCAAGAAGGACCAAACTGTTAAATAAAAATAAAGATAACAACACAGGAGGCTCAGATACAAAAGTTTACTAGTGTACACCAGGAGGCAAAAAACGTACAAGTACAGAATTTTGTCTGACATGATGCAGGAAGTACAGAATATTTTATAGTGTTTACATTCAGGTTATGCCCACCTTACTGACGTGGTTAGTCACAGGGCATCTACATCACTTTTACTAACAGTATTCTATTCATAAAGATTGCTGATATTACATTTTTTAAAAAAGCTTTCCCTTGGGAATAATATAGCCTTGCAAAGCACCTGATCAGTTATAATGTCCTTCTGTAAATGTTACTCCTTCAAGGTTTCAGGCCTGCTTGAATATAATAGCTGATTCAGTCTTGTAATACACTTCTTTGTTCTTCTTGCAACATTTTCCCAACAGCTGCGTCTTATCTTGATAACATTTACAAGGCCAATTGTCCCAGAGAAAGGAGAAGAAGATTTTCAATGCTTTATACATTTAATTTCCTGACCCAGCAGATAATCATTAGTGAAAAACATAAGCTTGCTGAGCTGGCTACTGCCAGGGTCAGAGTTCAAATACACTGCAGTTCCAAAGCTTCAAGCAGTTACATGTAAAATCATTCTTATTGCCATATTAATAATAGAATAAAATGCATTATACACTATTTGCTTTTTAACTAGCACTTTATATATGCTCAAATACATATTTTTCTAACAGCCTCCCAAGCCAAGGACAACCACAAGGCATTATTTAGTTATGTCTGTAGCCTCCAAGGCAATATACAATTGTTTGCAGAGCTTGTTGTAAATGGAGCCACCTACATTGAGCAAGATGATATAGCAAACCCACTTGCCATCAAACTGAGCTCCAACTTTACCTTTCTCTCCCACTCAACCTTCCCTCAGGAAATACCATCAAATGTAACTCCTGCTGCTATCACTAGAGAACAGGCCCTTAATGGCTCTCTAAGGCCAAGAACACTGCTTCAATGGGCCTAGACAATATTACAGGGTGTCTTTTAAATAGCAAGACACATGATGTATCAGTCCCACTGGAATTACTACTTAACTGTAGCCTCCAAACAGGCTTTGTGCATCAAGAATGAAGAACAGCAACAGTCATCCCTCTGCACAAAGGTGCGTCATCTACAGACCATGGAAACTACAGATCCATAAGTCTCACAAGTCTCATATGCAAAGCCATGGAAAGAATTATCATGAAAATGATCAATAATGAGATAGGGAACCTCCAAACACTGGACCCAACACAGTTTGGTTTCATCAAGGGCAGGTCATGTCTACTTAACCTGCTGGACTTTTTTGAGAAGGTCACCAAATAAATGGATGAGGGCAAAATGGTTCACACTGCCTACCTTGGCCTCATGAAGGCATTTGACACAATACACCACTTGGGCATTGTTGACAAACCTAAGATGTTAGGTACAAACCCTTATTTTGCCAGTTGGATAACTAGCTGGTTCACAGACAGGACCCAGGGGGTGAGAGCAAGGGAGCCCACCTCTACAAAGAGATCAGTCACAAGCAGAGTCCCCCAGGGACTGGTCCTTGGACTGCTACTTTTTATTTCTCTGAAGTCAAGGCCAATGTCAATGGCCTTTAGCTGACTAACTTTGTAGATGAATGCAAATTTGGAGCTGTAATTGAATTGCCCACCAACACAAATGTTCTCCAGGAAGAGCTGACATAGACAAATAACTAGTATCAGAGCCATAGACTAAAACCAAATGCCAAGAAGCACATAATAGAACCCTTCAGGAAGTCATGCACCCCTGTATATTGACAACACACTCGTAAGAGTTGACCCACTAGTCAGGGACTTGGGGACACACATAGACAGTAATCTAGTCTTTGATCATTCCATATCTACAACAGTGAGGAAAAAAATCTAAGCTGTGCAACTTATAAATAAAGGTATGACATCTAGGTCCAAGTAAGTCCTTGTTCCACTGTATTCAGCATTCATCAGAACTATCACTGAGCATGATACCCCATTTGGTATGTACCTAACCAGACATATCCAACAATTGAAACATCCACAGAGGTTCCTCACTAAAAGAATACAGGGCATAAGTAATATGTCCTATGCAGACCACATCAAGAACCCATCCCTGTATTCTATCTCCTACAGGCTGTTGAGGGGAGATCTATGCCTGGCATACAAGACATTGTCAGACCCCACTCCGATGGACCTCCTGCATATCCAGAAAACAAACAACAACAGAATTCCCCATTCTAAAGACTTAAACCTTACCTGTGATATAAATAGGACCTGCTGGAGAGACAAGTATGTATCCCAGAGACTACACCATCTCTGCAACAGGCTCCCTATCCATGTGAAGCAGAGTTCCTCCCTAACCCAGTTCAAGTGTAACTTGGACAATTGGATGGGGAATAGTAAATTCATCCCTGATTTGGCACCTATGTTTCTAATGGACACAGGCAGCCTGTAAATGATTAATCTCCCAGGCCCCTACTTTTATTTTATTTTTATTTTATTTTACATTTGTTTACAGGGAAAGTCCGACTTGAACAAGGTCCATTTACAGCAGAGGCCCGGGGAGAAAAGCTCTATAACATAATAGTACAAATACAACAAATGACAAAGAAATTTCTGTACAGAGGCATCTGTACAATCAGAGCTCCATGTCTTTATATGACAACACATAATCCATGAATGACAGAAAATTTCTATACAGTGGCAATCAAGGAGATTTTTCGTACCTTAGTTTGATTTGAGCAAGCTTGGTATATAGATAGCAAAACTTTGAATTCCCTATTGGTAGTACAAAGCATAAAAATGAAGAAATGGAATCTGGAAAATAATGCTATTCGGGAGATATGTCATAGCGTGAGAAATAGTTTGTAGGATAGTAGTTCCTGACAGGGAGTATTTGAGTAGTACAGAATAACTGAGGTAAGCAGTGAGGAGATGAGGTGTGGCAAGTTAGGAGGAGAGCAGAAAAGATTTTATGTGATACAGGGACAGAGCCATGATTGCAAGAAGTGTGACTTTAGTGATGTCTTGAAAAGTAAGATAGATGGTGCAGAGGAGATACTTTGGGGGAGGTTATTCCATTCCCTAGCAATGGTGTGGGAGAATAGACTTCTCCCTCCAGTGTTATTAGCTTTGGTTATGCAGAGCAGGGTTTTGTTGGATGAGCGTAGAGGGCGATTTGCAGAATATTGGTTTAGAAGTTGGTTTAGGGCTGGGGTTTTCTGAGGGTTCCTTATTATGTTGAAGGTGAGGACTAATTGGTGATAGCTAATTAGCTGAAGGAGTTCTAATCACTTTAGTTGCTTCAGGGCAAGACAGTGATGACTTCTAATAGTGGAGTTGTTAGCGAATTTTGACAGGCAGCTAACAGTAACCTTCTCCTTGTTCAGCCTAGTGAGTGGGACATCAGTGTGCCTGACTATAGAGTCACTTATTACTAGTATGTTGGGTATGTTATTTTGCCTTAAGGGCTGTGATTGCGTGGCACACTGATATCGTGAAGTATGTGTTTCATTAAACCTAGCCATGCATTCCAAATCTCTGACAAGTTCTGGTACCCTTGATAAGTGTAAGCAGGGACCTGGGAGGTGAAACATTTACAAGTAAGCTGCTCAGGGTTGAAATAGATAACAATCTAAACCTTAATGTTCATATCTCACAAACCATCACCAAGGTACATAAGAAACTAGGAACCCTATACAAACACAAATAGTTCCTATCCGACCAAGCTAGAATCTCCTTAGCTCAAACCCACCTCTTGACAAGAGGTCTTCCTTGGCCAGTCTATTATTAATAGGTAAAGTGAAGCAGTAAAGCAACTGTCTCATGTTTATTAACAACTATCTACTTCTGTCACATGAGTCTACCTATAAAATATGAAAGTATATGCTTAAACTGAAGGCTAATCCTCCACACCACTTATTGACAGTAAACTGCAACACAACACCACACCTAAATATGTAGTTCTAGCAAACTTCACTCACTAAGAAATACTTCTGCAACTCTTTCTACTCCTTTGGCAACACCTGCTTCAAATATGAATCATCATGATTGCAGACCTGAGCGTTTAAAATACCATAAGCCTAAATAACCAAATAAAGTCCTGTTTTTTGTTAATTTCATTGTTAGATGCACAAACACTGCACTTACTATGCAGGGCAAGAAACAGGTAATGGTGGATTGCTTTGTGTCTGTTATAATTAAACATGCCACTAGGGCCCATAGTACGTTTCATCATCTCAAAGATGAATATGACCTCATAGTCACTAACATGAGAGTGAATGATCTTAGGTTTTTCACCATAAGAGAGACGTGGAGAGACACTACTGAACTTTTTTTCTATGCCTCTGAGGAAGGTAAGACCCTAGAATTGGACAAAACGTTCTCTTCACTGACAATGATGCTTAATTTCAAACACAAAATAATTGGTTTTAAAAACTGGCTGGCTAATTGGCATTACTGTAGACGTATCCAAGTTGTGCGTCTACTTGGAGCAAGATGGTCAATAGTCCCTCCTACTTTACTAGGGACAAACTTCAGCTCTCACCTTCTGGCTTCACATACTAGAAAAAAATCTTTGATGCCCCTGTGACATCCCCACACTAGGGACATCACATATTCGTGAGCAGTGGTGTGGATATTGAACTTCTGTATCCTGTAAGCAGTTGTCACTAAAGATGTGAATTCTCTCAGCAGCCACATGGTAAACATTCAGAGTTTCATATCACAACAATTTTTATTTATTTTTGTTAGTTTAGTTTAGTTGGGTAAAGCAGGCAAAGATGTCAGCAGGGGATTATGGCAAGCTGACAAAGAACCAGTTGGATAAGGTGTGTGAAGCCAAAGGACCGGTTCATGCCAACCTGACTAAAGAGGAAATTATTTCAGCCTTAGTCACACCTCAGACCAGCATTCAGGAGGATAACCAGTCTGGTAATGGGAATTTGCAGCTCTCAGAGACAGGACAGTTCAACTTTTGCTCAGAAGACTTAAACTTCATCTGGAGTTAAAGAGACTTGAACTAGAGTCCAAACATCTGAAAGCAGAATCAGCAGAGAGACTGCAGCATTTGGAGGATAAAGAAAATGAAAGACTGGTCTTCGGAGGCTGAAGAAAATGAAAGGCTGCAGTGTTTGGAAGTTAGAGAAAAACAGAGACTGTGGTGTTTGGAGGCTGAAGAAAAAGAGAGGCAGGGTTAACATGAGAGGGAGATGCTGACACTTCACTAAGGTCATGGAGGTAACAGGGAAGGGAATAACCGAACCCCAGAAGCAACAAATATCTGTAAGTGTCTTCCACAGTTTACAGAGGGTGATAATTTTGATAGTTTTATTCATATATTTGAAAGAGTATGTAAACAGTATAATGTTCACCAAGGGCTCTGGATATGGTTTCTGAACCCTTACTCCATGATAAAGCTGTAACTGCTGTTTCTAAATTGTCTGATATTGATTTTTTAAATTATGAAACAGTAAAGAAATGTTTACTTGAATGTTTTAAGTTAACACCTGATGCTTATAGAAAAAAGGTTTTGTGAGCATAGACGCAAGGCAGATGGAAGTGTATGTGATTATATTGTTGAGTTAAGCACTTATTTTCTTAGGTTGGTGACTGGGTGTGAGGTCACCACTTTTGAAGGGCTGGCAGACATTTTGGTGAGGGAACAAACCCTTAGCTCTTTCCCTGAGGACATGAGAATCCAGTTGGTAGACTTAGAATGTAACTCTGCAGATGAGCTGGTAAAGAAAGAGGATTTCTACTTAGCAAGCAGGGCATCACTGCGCATGAAGGGGATACCCAGTGCTGCACATGGAAATAAGGTAACCAATGATGGGCAGCATATATCACCCCAGCTGAGTCCGCCAGTAACAGGGGATGCCACTAGTTCAGGTACTCCAGAATCAAGGGTTAACTGTTTTAAAAATAACCACTGGGGTCATGTATCATGCAGATGTCCATGGAGGCAAGGTGGGGGAGCCAGTAAGTAGGAATAACAGTATTCCAGTGGTAAGTTGTCTAGAGACAACAGGGATACTAAACTATCACAAGAGGTTATATCCTATCTTAGTGGATGGAAAACAGGCCACTGCTAAGAGAGATGCAACCTCTGACATAACCATTGTGAAACCTGCAGTGGTTAAACAGGAACAGTACTTGGTACTATCAAACAAAAACGGCTGTAGGTAAAACCAAGGTGCATAAAAACATGAAGTAAGAACAAAAGAACAATGCACCAAGGTAGCACACAAAGGCGTCTTTAATAAAATAAACAAAAGAAAAAAGTGGTAAGCGCTTTTGCAACACTCAGTTGCTTCTTCAGACAAAATGTTAAAACAGCTCATTTCTTAAATACTCTTGAAACCAATTAGCATAATTAGTGATGTCATACCTGAAGGAGCATTTAAAGGCACAGACAAAAACTAAACATAAATCAGATAAAATACATAACATAAGATATTTGTCTGCATTAAGTTTCATTATCCATCAGCATATGTATGGGAATACAGATGGAACTGTTTTGTTGGATGAGTATATGTATTTGTGCTATAAATGTAAGGACATGCATTACATGACCTGCATGGATAGGTACCCTGACGTGTGGAAAGAGAATTTGGCTTGTGTGTCTCTCTATTACAAAGATGCTGTTTGAGTGATTTATTATTCCTAAAACTAAACTATGGAATGCTAGTGGTAACAGCATTTAGATTAGGTACTTCTTGCAAAAGGTGCCAGTGTTTCTTAACAACATCAATATATTGGTTTATGTTGCTGGCAAACTGAAACACTACTCTAAACTCATTAATAGGCAAGGTACCATTGCTATTAGTAGCAGGATTATCCATGGCTGGATTAAAATTGAGGCACACAAAATGCAGACCCTGTTTTAATCCATATACTCATCAAACAAAACAGTTCCATCTGTATTCCCATACATATGTTGATTGTAAAAGTACTGATGTGGTTTATTATGGTTTCTGCAAGAGATGTCCTGTTTTCTATGTTGGCAAGACTAATAGATCTTTTAAAAATAGAATTTTGGAACATCTTCGTGATATCAGGAATAGAAAACATACAAATGCATTAGCTAATCATGTCATGAACACTGATCCCTCACATTCCTTCCAGTTTTTTGTCTTACAACAGATACATAAAAATTTGAGAGGAGGGGATATAAAAAATATTACTGAAGGTTGTGAACAAAAATGGATAATGAAACTTAATGCAGACAATATCCAGGTCTTAATGGTACCACATCTCTGGTCCCTTTTTTGAAAGCCAGACGCCTTATTGCCTTTTACTTATGAATGAATTTTACATAATTGATTTTTTAAAAAGATTTTTTATGCTTAGTAGAAGCTTATGTTATGTATTTTATCTGATTTATGTTTAGTTTTTGTCTGTGCCTTTAAATGCTCCTTCAGGTATGACATCACTAATTATGCTAATTGGTTTCAAGAGTATTTAAGAAATGAGCTGTTTTAACATTTTGTCTGAAGAAGCAACTGAGTGTTGCGAAAGCGCTTACCACTGTTTTCTTTTGTTTATTTTATTAAAGACGCCTTTGTGTGCTACCTAGGAACAGTACTTGCTTGGGCAGTCCACTCTAGTCAGACCTTTAGAAGGGACACATTCCAAATGCCTTTGGCCAGGGTTCACCTTGACTGGGAGGGTGGAAAAGGACGCAAGCAAGTAGGTGTGTTCGAGGATATCCCTGTATATGTCCTGATAGGGAATGATTTTGATAATGCAGTACCTTGTGTGCATGCAGTTACATGCAGTCAGGCTTGAATGAAGGCATGTGAGTCTGGGAGCCTGGGGGAGACCCAGACAGACACCACACCTGAAGCCAGGGATTGTGATGTGGCTATTTCAGGGATGGAGCTTCCCTGTACCAAAGATCCTGAAAGTGAACCACAGCTGCTGGTAGGTACTGATGTTCCCTCGGACAGAGTGGCTGCAAAGGCAGAGGTGAGTGGTAGTACCCATCTTGACAGTGATGCACCACTATCAGGGGATATCAGACTTCCTGTGGAAGGAGAGCTGAGTAGAATCACAAAAGTAGAGCTGAGACAGACTCAGCTCTCAAACCTTACACTAAGAGACTTGAGGGAGGTAGCTAGGGAAGCACCTGATTCTCAACAGAAAGGGGAGTCTGTATACTGGAACAAAGGTTTCTGTATAGAGAGTGGACCCCTGAGGAAGGGCTATAGGGTGAGGTAGTACAGCAGTTGGTAGTGCCTATAGCCTCCCATCTGTCACTACTAGCTATAGACTATGACATTTCTTTTGCAGGTCATATTAGCATAAAGCATACCAAGAGACATACTATGCAAAACCTTTAATGGCCTGGGATTGCAAGTGATGAAACAGGGGACTGGAGGACCTGTGAGCAGTGCCAAAAGGTAGGCAAGGCAGGAGACAAGGTCAAAGCTACTTTGATGCCTTTGCCGGTGATTGAGGAGCTGTCTCAGAGGGTAGCTATGGATATTGTGGGGCCTCAGAGTATCCAAAGTTCCACACAGAAGAAGTATATCCTAGTGGTAGTTGATTATGCTACCAGATACCCTGAGGTGGTGGCTCTGTCCTCCATCAAGACAGAGAGGATGGCAAATGCTTTGCTAGAGATTTTCAGCAGAGTAGGTTTCCCAAGAGGAATACTGACTGACAGAGGTGCCAATTTCATGTCAGACCTTCTAGCTTGTGTGTGGAAGCACTGTGGGGTGAAGCACCTAAAACTGCCCCCGCCATCCACAGACTAATGGTCTTGTGGACAGCATAAACTCTACACTGAAGACCATGCTACGGGCATTTGCAGACCAGTTGAAGACAGACAGAGAGAGAGAGAGAGAGTGGGACAAATATTTTCTCCATCTGCTGTTTGCTTACAGAGACTTACCCCAGGAATCCACTGGGTTTTCACCTTTTCAGTTGCTGTATTGGCATAAGGTGAGGGGGCCTTTATGCTTGATTCATGATGAGTGAGATGGTGAGTGTGAATCTCACAAGGGGTCTTGTTACGGCATATGTCCTAAACCTCTTGACAAGGCTTAGAGACCTCATGGACTTGGTCCAGGAGAACCTGGCAGGAGCCTAACAGCAGAAAAAGGTCTGGTTGGACAGGAATGCTTGAGCCAGAGAGTATGCTGTAACAGCAGGTGATCGTTCTTATTCCTGTCAGACATAATAAGCTGTAGGCAGCTTGAGAGGGACTCTTCAAAGTGGTAAGAAAGGTCAGTGATGTTAACTACATGGTAGAACTGCTAGACAGGAGGCAGAGGTCCAAATTGTACCATGTTAACATAATGAAACCTTACCATGACAGGGAGGCCCTTGTGCCAAGTATTTGCAGTAGGAGGCAGGGAGGTGTCTGAGGGGGATCTATGACTACAGTGAGCCAGCCAGCAAAATGCCAAGTTACTATGGTGTAGCCTTGGGTTGCAGGCATATGATATGACAGTCCAGCACTATAGTGAGGTCACCAATGCCAAGTCAGATGGAATCTCAAGACAGGGTATGGGATATTGTATTCCCTGATAGACTAATTCCTCTCGACCATAATTTCTAAAAGGGCACTTGAAAAACTAGCTTGAGTCTTCAAAGGAGGGAGAGGTGAGACAATAGGAGGTACTGCCAGCTATGCCAGAAGTAGGGCAGTGGATGTGTAACATATGCCAGCACAGCTAGCTGGCATTTTGTAAAGAATTACATGTCATTTGTATATCAAACTGATTTGTACAGATGTGTATGTTGAACTTGAAAAATGTATTTGTAAAGCTGCTTGTGTTAAAATGTATTAACAGTGTGCCCTGCTGGAAAGAAAAGAAATGTACTTGCATTATTGTAACTGTTGAAATGTATATGTTATAACAGAAGATACTGGAAGAGAAGAGGTTAGTCTCAGTCTAGACAACTTTAAGATATATCTGGAATTAAGTTGCTTTCTGGGTTAACCCATAAAGGTGTTATCCCACAGTTCTGAATGGAGCCAGAGACACAATGTTTGTGCTAGAGAATAGTTTGTAGTTCCTGCAGAAAGAGTGGAATGGTTTTATTCTTTTATGCCTTCCAGATGCTTTAATAAAACTTAGCTAAAGGTCTAGTGTGTATTGTAGCACATATGTGCTAAACTCTGGCAGCTTCTAGTGATGGGGGATAGTGCAGAAAACATATTCAGATGGCCAGATGTATGTGATGTCATTCTGTAAGCCAAAAGTAGTATTTAGATATTAGTATGAGATTACTCTCAGTATTCTGTATTCTGTCTTAGCTCTGACAACAAGGATGGCTCACCCATTTCATCTTGCCTTGCTATATTCGGTAAGTAGGAACAGTAATTATCTAGATCTGTCAGGAAAATATTGTGAGAATAGTTAAGTATTGTTTTTCTGTAACTATGTGACTCTTTCCAGCTGGGTTATTTTCAGTATTTCCTGTGACTGAAACTCTGGTATTTACTGTAAACAGATATTTAGTATTTCCATGTTCTTTTATTATTTATTATTAAATATATTTAAACTTCTCATTGTGGCTGTTCCTTTTAGAAAAATATTTAAGTTTTGAGAGTATTTGCATATATCTATTTGGCAGTAACTCTGGCCACTCCTGAAAGCTCTGCTGTTTTGTCAACATTACCATTTGTATTAATATTAATTTCACTCAGTATAACTGGATACCCTTTTAAAAGCCTTATAGTAACTGAGTTGTAGCAGTGAATCTACCTTATGGTATGGGCAAAGTTGGTAGAGCAGGTAATCTGTGCCAGTCTTTCCCTGGTGTGTGTGTGTGTGTGTGTGTGTGTGTGTGTGTGTGTGTGTGTGTGTGTGTGTGTGTGTGTGTGTGTGTGTGTGTGCACGTGTGTGTGCCCGCATGTGTGTGTGTGTGTGTGTGTGTGTGTGTGTAAATTAGATATGAAAAAAGAGTGTAGAGCAGGCACATGAAGCACTGGTTTCACATACAAGGTGCTGGAGGACTTGGCTTGGACACTTGGCTGAGACCTTAACTCTACAGCTCTTCCAGTAGGGAGTCTTACTGGGGACCTGGAGGGAGAAAGATACAAAATCCCAGGCCTTGGGCTAAGTGTGTTCCCTGTGTGTTCTAAGGGAAATTGTACTTGATGCAGAGAGGTCTGCAACTGGAAATACTGAGCATATCCATCTATATTCCAAGTGAACATCCCTTTCCAGTGTCAGTGGTGAGGATTCAGGTGCCTTGATGACTGGCCCAGGGTGAGAAATTGCAGCCTAGTAGTGTTTTTTTGTAGTTAAAGTTGAACTTATGGACAACCCCACATAACAAATTCTGACCTGACAGTATTAAGGTAGCACTCTCAGTGTTAGAACCTTAAATAATAAAATGACACTCAAATCCATTCATATTTGTTTAGTAACTGAAATTTGGTTATACTGTAGTAACAGTACTCCCTCATTAACTCATTTCAGTGTACTGGGAGTTGGGGAGCATATTCATATTTATGCATAGGTTCATAGGTTGGCACTAGGCTATCGGCCCTAGGGCCTACACAAGCCTAGCCATAAAAATTCTCTGGCTATTTCTTCCCACACTATTTACTTCCCTGGACCCCTGTCTAGCAGGGCGACTGACATATATCTATTTGGCAGTAACTCGGGCCCACTCCTGAAAGCTCTGCTGTTTTGTCAACATTACCATTTGTATTAATATTAATTTCACTAAAAAAAAAAAAAAAAAAAAAAAAAAAAAAAAAAAAAAAAAAAAAAAAAAAAAAAAAAAAAAAAAAAAAAAAAAAAAAAAAAAAAAAAAAAAAAAAAAAAAAAAAAAAAAAAAAAAAAAAAAAAAAAAAAAAAAAAAAAAAAAAAAAAAAAAAAAAAAAAAAAAAAAAAAAAAAAAAAAAAAAAAAAAAAAAAAAAAAAAAAAAAAAAAAAAAAAAAAAAAAAAAAAAAAAAAAAAAAAAAAAAAAAAAAAAAAAAAAAAAAAAAAAAAAAAAAAAAAAAAAAAAAAAAAAAAAAAAAAAAAAAAAAAAAAAAAAAAAAAAAAAAAAAAAAAAAAAAAAAAAAAAAAAAAAAAAAAAAAAAAAAAAAAAAAAAAAAAAAAAAAAAAAAAAAAAAAAAAAAAAAAAAAAAAAAAAAAAAAAAAAAAAAAAAAAAAAAAAAAAAAAAAAAAAAAAAAAAAAAAAAAAAAAAAAAAAAAAAAAAAAAAAAAAAAAAAAAAAAAAAAAAAAAAAAAAAAAAAAAAAAAAAAAAAAAAAAAAAAAAAAAAAAAAAAAAAAAAAAAAAAAAAAAAAAAAAAAAAAAAAAAAAAAAAAAAAAAAAAAAAAAAAAAAAAAAAAAAAAAAAAAAAAAAAAAAAAAAAAAAAAAAAAAAAAAAAAAAAAAAAAAAAAAAAAAAAAAAAAAAAAAAAAAAAAAAAAAAAAAAAAAAAAAAAAAAAAAAAAAAAAAAAAAAAAAAAAAAAAAAAAAAAAAAAAAAAAAAAAAAAAAAAAAAAAAAAAAAAAAAAAAAAAAAAAAAAAAAAAAAAAAAAAAAAAAAAAAAAAAAAAAAAAAAAAAAAAAAAAAAAAAAAAAAAAAAAAAAAAAAAAAAAAAAAAAAAAAAAAAAAAAAAAAAAAAAAAAAAAAAAAAAAAAAAAAAAAAAAAAAAAAAAAAAAAAAAAAAAAAAAAAAAAAAAAAAAAAAAAAAAAAAAAAAAAAAAAAAAAAAAAAAAAAAAAAAAAAAAAAAAAAAAAAAAAAAAAAAAAAAAAAAAAAAAAAAAAAAAAAAAAAAAAAAAAAAAAAAAAAAAAAAAAAAAAAAAAAAAAAAAAAAAAAAAAAAAAAAAAAAAAAAAAAAAAAAAAAAAAAAAAAAAAAAAAAAAAAAAAAAAAAAAAAAAAAAAAAAAAAAAAAAAAAAAAAAAAAAAAAAAAAAAAAAAAAAAAAAAAAAAAAAAAAAAAAAAAAAAAAAAAAAAAAAAAAAAAAAAAAAAAAAAAAAAAAAAAAAAAAAAAAAAAAAAAAAAAAAAAAAAAAAAAAAAAAAAAAAAAAAAAAAAAAAAAAAAAAAAAAAAAAAAAAAAAAAAAAAAAAAAAAAAAAAAAAAAAAAAAAAAAAAAAAAAAAAAAAAAAAAAAAAAAAAAAAAAAAAAAAAAAAAAAAAAAAAAAAAAAAAAAAAAAAAAAAAAAAAAAAAAAAAAAAAAAAAAAAAAAAAAAAAAAAAAAAAAAAAAAAAAAAAAAAAAAAAAAAAAAAAAAAAAAAAAAAAAAAAAAAAAAAAAAAAAAAAAAAAAAAAAAAAAAAAAAAAAAAAAAAAAAAAAAAAAAAAAAAAAAAAAAAAAAAAAAAAAAAAAAAAAAAAAAAAAAAAAAAAAAAAAAAAAAAAAAAAAAAAAAAAAAAAAAAAAAAAAAAAAAAAAAAAAAAAAAAAAAAAAAAAAAAAAAAAAAAAAAAAAAAAAAAAAAAAAAAAAAAAAAAAAAAAAAAAAAAAAAAAAAAAAAAAAAAAAAAAAAAAAAAAAAAAAAAAAAAAAAAAAAAAAAAAAAAAAAAAAAAAAAAAAAAAAAAAAAAAAAAAAAAAAAAAAAAAAAAAAAAAAAAAAAAAAAAAGGGGGGGGGGGGGGGGGGGGGGGGGGGGGGGGGGGGGGGGGGGGGGGGGGGGGGGGGGGGGGGGGGGGGGGGGGGGGGGGGGGGGGGGGGGGGGGGGGGGGGGGGGGGGGGGGGGGGGGGGGGGGGGGGGGGGGGGGGGGGGGGGGGGGGGGGGGGGGGGGGGGGGGGGGGGGGGGGGGGGGGGGGGGGGGGGGGGGGGGGGGGGGGGGGGGGGGGGGGGGGGGGGGGGGGGGGGGGGGGGGGGGGGGGGGGGGGGGGGGGGGGGGGGGGGGGGGGGGGGGGGGGGGGGGGGGGGGGGGGGGGGGGGGGGGGGGGGGGGGGGGGGGGGGGGGGGGGGGGGGGGGGGGGGGGGGGGGGGGGGGGGGGGGGGGGGGGGGGGGGGGGGGGGGGGGGGGGGGGGGGGGGGGGGGGGGGGGGGGGGGGGGGGGGGGGGGGGGGGGGGGGGGGGGGGGGGGGGGGGGGGGGGGGGGGGGGGGGGGGGGGGGGGGGGGGGGGGGGGGGGGGGGGGGGGGGGGGGGGGGGGGGGGGGGGGGGGGGGGGGGGGGGGGGGGGGGGGGGGGGGGGGGGGGGGGGGGGGGGGGGGGGGGGGGGGGGGGGGGGGGGGGGGGGGGGGGGGGGGGGGGGGGGGGGGGGGGGGGGGGGGGGGGGGGGGGGGGGGGGGGGGGGGGGGGGGGGGGGGGGGGGGGGGGGGGGGGGGGGGGGGGGGGGGGGGGGGGGGGGGGGGGGGGGGGGGGGGGGGGGGGGGGGGGGGGGGGGGGGGGGGGGGGGGGGGGGGGGGGGGGGGGGGGGGGGGGGGGGGGGGGGGGGGGGGGGGGGGGGGGGGGGGGGGGGGGGGGGGGGGGGGGGGGGGGGGGGGGGGGGGGGGGGGGGGGGGGGGGGGGGGGGGGGGGGGGGGGGGGGGGGGGGGGGGGGGGGGGGGGGGGGGGGGGGGGGGGGGGGGGGGGGGGGGGGGGGGGGGGGGGGGGGGGGGGGGGGGGGGGGGGGGGGGGGGGGGGGGGGGGGGGGGGGGGGGGGGGGGGGGGGGGGGGGAGGGGGGGGGGGGGGGGGGGGGGGGGGGGTGGGGGGGGGGGGGGGGGGGGGGAGGGGGGGGGGGGGGGGGGGGGGGGGGGGGGGGGGGGGGGGGGGGCCACGGGGGGGGGGGGGGGGGGGGGGGGGGGGGGGGGGGGGGGGGGGGGGAGGAGGGGGGGGGGGGGGGGGGGGGGGGTTTTTTGGAGGGGGGGGGGGGGGGGGGGGGGGGGGGGGGGGTTTTAAAACTATTTATGTAAACTATAGAACATTTTTTCCCCTTTAAAACAAAACCTTTAAAAATTTTTGAAAAATGGTTTAGAAAAAAAACTTGAAAAAACCTCTTTTTTGTTGGGTGTTTTTTGTTGTGTTTGGGTTTGTGTGGGACGTTGCCCAAAGTGTGTGGTTGTTTTTGTGGTTGTGAAAGGGAAAAGGAAAAATTTTAAAAACAGGAAAAATTAAGCCCGGTTTACAAAAAAAATCTAAAGATTGCCCGGAAAAGGGCCCGGGAAACTAATTCAGCCAAAAGGACTTCTGGGAAAATTTAAGATAAAAACAACCTTTAAGTTTTCCTTTAAAAAAAAAAAAAAGAAAAGGTTCCCCTTTAAATACTGGGCAATCCTCTTTTCAAGGAACATCCTTTTTTTTTCATTAAATTTTTTAAGGTGAAAAAAAAAAGGGGCAGTTGAAAAAATGAACCTGTTTTAAAAAAAAAGTTGAATTTTTTAAAATTTTAATTCTCTTATTTTATAAGTTTTTTTTTAGTGAGCCCTTTAAAATTTTAAAAAGGGGATTCACCATCATATTGAAACTGAAGGAAACCCTGAGTCCATACTTTTATAACATCTTGATGTTTAGCATTTTTTTAAATTTTGGGGAATTTTAAAAAATTTTCCAGGTACCCTTTGGCTTAAAACTTTTTTTAAATTTCGCTATTTTTTATTTATTACTTTTTTAACCTAAAAAGGGTTCCTTTTTGGTGATTCTTTTTCAAAGTTTTTATTTCTTTTTTAAGAAAAATCTGCGCATTTTTTTTAATCAAAAACCAAAAGTTGGTTCTTCAAATTTTCCTAACATTTGTTAAAAAGTGTTTAAAATTTATTTTTGAGCGTCCCTCAAAGAATTGAACTTAAGAGGGGGGCACGCCTGTAACATTCCTTTTACCGAAATTCCCTAAGACCATTGCCCCAATAAACCCGATTTAAAATGGTAGCAAAAGGGCAAAATCTAACCGTCCCCCTAGTAAAAACCCTACTTCATTTCAAGCTAAATTAATTACCAAGGCTTTTATTTTTATAGGTTAAAAAATTAGAAATAAATTTCCACCCCTTGGAAAAGTTAAAAATGTGCCCCTAAAAGTCGGGCTTGCATTGTTAATTTGGTAACATTTCCCCCCCCCCTTTTTTTAAATTTTTCCTAAAATTTATAACTTTCTAACTGTCAAACATTCATTTGTTGTCCTACAAAAATTCCTTTACAATTTCGACATATATACTATTTAGATTTTTTAACTTTATAAATTTCTCTTAAATTTAACGCTTTTTTTAAAATTGTAACTTTTTTGCTTTACTTGATTTTCTTATTTCTTTAATTTAATTTTTTCCGTTATTTTTAAATTTTTTGTAATTTTTTTCCCCGGCCTCAAAAATATCTACCCAATTCTAGCAGTCGACAAATCTGGTCCTGTATATTTTTATTTTCTGTTAAACCCTGAGGAAATGACCCCTTTGTTTTGCTTCTAGGAATAAATTTTTTAGAAAACACTAAAAAAATTAGGCCCTTAAAGTTTGTTTTTTTTTTTCATGTTTTTTCCATTCATTCATTCATTCTTTTTTTGAATGCCAGAGTATAACCTTTGAAACAAGACCAATTCAGAATGCAACAGATAAACATAAATTATAGTTCTTTATAGCAATGTAGGGCATCATTTAATTAACTGCATCATAAGGTCAGTTGCAACAAAAAGACATTGCAAAGAAAAATAGAGCTGAGCAGTTGCTTTAGACTACTAATAAAACTGCCAAGGAAGGCAGGATGGTTATAACATAGCAAGAGAATAGTGCATAATATTCAAGTTATCCTTGCAGAGCCAAATTAAGGTCAAGGGAATGAAGCCACTACATAAAACATCCCTATTTCCATCTTAAGATTGGCGGCTGTAACAAACGTTGCATGTGACTGACTGTTAGGCGGCACATTATGTTGTAGGTAGGTCTGACACATGCACTGAAACATTACTTTATGGAAAAGAATGAGACTTTATCCAAGCTTGTCTGCTTTTCATCACAAAAGTTGCATTAGATTTCATGTAGAAAAAAACAGCATTTGCCAGTGTGACCTTAAGCAAGTCACTTAACCAGGCTTTGCTCCTGTTTTGCCTCTGAAATGAGATTGTGTGACCACTGGGCCTACCTGGCTACCAAAGGGGTATTATTATTATTATTATTATTATTATTATTATTATTATTATTATTATTATTCTGTATACAAATCTTCTGCCATAGCTTGATAGGTCAATCCTAGAATTTCAGTTGTGCAGTTTTAGGCACAGTTTGGATAAAATAACATCTTAGAAACTGCATAGCAAGCTGCTCAATTTACTGGCAAATTCCTGACCACTGCATAAAACTACAAGCTTGTGTCTTTCTCATAACCTTACCCAAATAGCCACTATACAGTACTTCTAACCCTCAGGGCCTCATTTCAAGTGGGTGAACATCCTTAACCCTAATATGAGGCAGCATATTTGTCATTTGGGTACTGTTACAGTGGCACATGCTGTGTGATCCGGGAGTAATGTAACATCAAATCAACAGTAACTTGACGTTTCTTTGCCTTGGAATTTGCATTATATTTTGTACTCTCCCAAAAAAAGGGCCCACCTTTGCACCCAGGTGGCAGTAGTAAGGGGAATTCCCTTGTGAGGATTTAACATGGAGGGCAATAACAGATGGTTACAAAGGTTACAAAGGTTACAAAGCGGAACTGTCCTCCTGGTCAGTCTCTGCATGGTTCCTCTTGGCTGCTGCTAGTGATCTGTACATCATCATCATTGTTAATATGAAATGTTACTGCACCTTTGGCATTATGTGAAGCATTGCAGAATACCTTGACTGTCAGGTGAAGTTATAATTTCCTTACACAGAGCACTGTTCCATCCTTTGCTAGGCTTTCCCTGTCTGTAACAGTGTAGTCAGGAGGTGGTGGGGGAGGGGGAGAGCTCAATGTCCACAGTGTCTTTGAATAGATAAAAAAAATTATTGTAGCAATTTAGGAACCAGGGGATGGTCAATGGTTTTTGAAACATCTTATGGTTGGAGGTCATCTCTCTCTCTCTATCTCTCAATCTGTGCATATTTTTTTCCTTGCAATTCTGTAGACCTTGGACATGAAAACTGTGGCTTCATTATGTGATACATGGCTTGAACAGTTGACACTTATATCACCACTGTTGACAGCTATAGTTTGCGAACCTCTGTAGAAAAATATAATTTTTTTAAAATGTGTCTCATCATTCTCATCCATCATGATGATGTCATTTAGGTAGTACTGTTTGCCAGGACACCCTATAGTACTTGCTTCGCAGCTTTTTTACCAAGGTGCTACTGTTGACACCAGTTACAAACAAGTTGATTGTACCATTATTGTGAGCATTAATGATGAGGAACACCTTGGAATCTTCCCTTATTTTCTTCTACCGGTAGACCTACGCCAAATTTCTCTTATTGAAATATTTTCCTAAAGAGAAATTTACAAAGATGTCCTCAGTCTTGAAAGATATTCATTGTTCAGCTTGAGGAAGTGCTGCTGTGACATTCTCATTCTTGGGAGATGTGCAGTATTCATACTGACAAAGCACTCCTGCTATACCACATGTCTGTAACTTCTCTAATGCAGTCCACCTGTAATGTTAGTATGTGCAAGATACTAGTTCAATCCTGGTCTCAGTCATCCATCTATATCAGAGCACCAATCAGATAAATCCTCACTACCTCAGCTAATCCATGCTTGACCATGGCTAACTACAGGCAAAAATTGACACCGGGCATCCATACCAATAAGCTAGGTATTACAGTGCTTCTGTTTTGGAGACTGCTAGGATTTTAAAGAGAAAACAGTTAACAACTAATTATTAGCAAGATATTAGCAGAAAATGGCAATTAGTGCATTTGGTTATGTTTTCTCAACTTAAAGTAATGAGAAGCATAGCTGAGTCTGATTTGTGAGTAAATAGGTATCCATTAGTGCCACATGTATATAGCATCTTTTAGCTTCCAAAGCCAATTAGTATTTGTAGTACAAGTGCGGGTATAGAACGTTTAATAATGTAGATCAGCTAGGATCCACCTTCTCAAGGCAGGAAGGCCAGCAAAGTAGAAGATTAGATTATTTATTTACACAGGGTAAGGATTTGGAAAGGGTCAGGAGAGAAGATATTTTGGAAAGGCATATTTCATATCATTTGCTATTAATATGTAACAGTAATAATAAGCTTGGAATTATATGTGGGTGAGACTAGTAAAAAAGAATGGCTATACAGCCACTTAAAAATTTGACAGCTGGACCAGTAGAATATTTTTCCAGAACTAATTAACCCTATACTTCAGGATAATGACAGCAGTGGAGGCATGTAGGGAAGTAACTGGTGAGATGGAGTTAAGTCAGCAATAAGAGCCCAACTCAGCAGAAGAAATAACCAGGAAGGAGACTATTAATATTGTTACATAGCTAGTGGATAAATGAAAAGTCCTTCAACAACAAGTGGCACAAGATTCCCTTGTTAGATAAATTAATGCCATGTACTGCCAGTTAGAAAGACTTACTGTTACACAGACTGAGGCCAAGCTCCTTAGTCATAATGATTTGTGGTGGCTACAAGGGGAATATGATACTAAATATTTAGTATGAGGGTCAAGCAAAAAAGGAATAATATATACAGTATACCAAAACAATCTCCCCAGAACAACACGGATCCATGAAGGATGGACAAGTAATAGACGACTGGTGGGCTCCAGTAGGTTTCATATAGGAGTGCAGGATAATTTTTATTATACAGAAATAATTTGATACAGTTAGATGGGATTTCATCTTTGAAGTATTAATATGCAAAACTAGGAGACAGGTTTATAAGTTGGATATGGCTAATGTATGAGAAATCCACATTTGAACTCATAATAAATGAATGAAATACAAGCAAAGGATCTATTGGGAGTGGAACTAGACAAGGCTGTCCTGCTTCCCCAGTATTATTTATTCTGATAATCAGGGTGGGCCCTACACAAAGGCCAAGTGGGCAATAGCTTAGGGTGCCATGCTTGGAGGGGTACTTTTCCAATTTATTAATTTAATTTTGAAGCCAAGAAATAATAGCTTCTTGTCTCTAAAAAATAAATAAATCTGATGCTTAAAAACCATTCCTGCCCCACAGCATGAAGGGTGCCCCAGGGGATAGGTGCTACACTTGACTTGACCATTCAAGTCAAGCAACATCACATTAGACTTGCATTGCAAGATCATGGAGACCTCGCAATGTTGAAATGGTTGGTGTGAAGTCATAGTGCTTACCAGAGTGAGGGTTATCAAAGTACACCAATATTTTTTTATTATTATTATTTAACATTTGTTAACCAGGATAGTCCTACTGGACAGCTAGTATCCATTTTCAGCAGAGTCCTTGGGAGAAATGCTCCATACAATTACAAAATAAAATCTCAATACAGTACAAATAAAGAGTAATGAATAATAAACAGGATACAAAGTGAAAGGTAGTAACAGTTAGGGAATGTGCTATAGAAAAGTTTAAGCAGTTAATAGTACACAGTCAAAATACAAATATGTGAGGAAAACACATTCCTGGAATGAACATAAAAAACATTATGTATAATATATATGATGAGCATTGGTAGAGCACAGTATTTCAAGGTATTTACCTAGTAAAAACAGTATGTACAGTATATACAGAGAAGCATTGGTAGAACTCATTACACGTATGGTCCATAAACATCAGGGAATAAACCCCTGTAGGTGGATGATGATATAGTTTTTAAATAAAACTATAATGTGCAGTTTGAATGTCTGTCTTTTTACTCATTGACTGACTGCATCCTCAGGGAATTGGGAGGGTGCACATGGGAGAGACACGCTGATGTCTTTTGGACAGTTGAGAGGAACGGTGTGAAATATTAGCAGTTTGGTATCATTACTTAGTTTTATTTAGTTTTTTAGTTTTTTTGTGCTGCTGACAGTGATCAGCCAGATATTTTCTGGCAGTAAACAGTGGCTTTGTGATTTCTGTGGAGCAGCTTGGAATACTATAATGTGTGGCACCTTGACTGTGCGGCCTGGGCTAGCAAAGTTAAACCTTGCCATAAGATCTCCTAGCTGGAACTGCTGAGTGGAGGTAGAACAGACTTCTCAACTGTATCTGATTTTGGATCAGACAGTTTCTTTGCTCCTGCTAACCCTTGTAAATTTATAATTTTGGAAGATGAGGTGATGGATTACACCTAATAAATAATGACAATAATTAGAGCTATAGATTTATTTTGCTTCACAAAAATGCATGTTATTTCACAGTCTCTTCTTTTGTCAACTCCACATATATTTTAAAAAGGTGTCCCTGATTATTTTTGGATTTGTCCCAGATTCTGGAGGTAAGAGGTTGAGAAGTATGGGGCTGGGGTTGCCTGGATGAAAGTAATTTGATACTGTTGACATTTGTTCAGTTTTAAGCAATCACTACTTTCTGGCTTTGCAGAACTAGTGTGCATTTGTGAGAATACTTACCTTGACACTTTATATGTATAGACAAAGTTTTGCTGGAGCTTTATGTAGAGGAAAATGACTAGCTGCCTACTGCTGTTTGCTTATTATTCTGGCTTTGCAGAACTTCTCTGATTTATGTGAAGCAACGTGGAATATTTTAATGTGTGGCAACACTTCATTTAAAACAATGGTGAAATACATTACATGTTCATCCTCTTTTATTATAATTTGACATCTGACTTGTACATAGCTGTTGCTATAACTGCTTGGTAGGCGTTTTCTGGATTAATGTAACTGATCCTTTTGTCTCTTCCTCAGTTTGCAGTCCTTTCTCAAAGGGATAAAATGCTTCACAGAATACCTAGGCCTTCAGAGCTTTTGGGGTGTTAATTGCCCCCACACATCAAGGTTGTGTAAGCAGATTTTGACACAGGCTTAGTAGTGGCCTCTGCCCTGAACCTTACCTAGTGTAAAACCATCCCTGCCCAGAAGTGTACCCAGAAGGTCATTGTTGCTTTGGGAGATGGGGTGATATAGTTATTTCTTTAACCTTCTTCCCTAAACACTATCTTGTGTTTGCTGGGGACAGTGTGGTTATTATTTCTTATCATAAGATCATAGGAGGGGTGGCCACGGTGGTGCAGCGGTTAGCGTTGTCGCCTCACAGCAAGAGGTTCTCTGGTTCGATTCTCGGCTGGGGTGCCTTATGTGTGGAGTCTGCATGTCCTCCCTGTGGTTGCGTGGGTTTCCTCCAGGTGCTCCAGTTTCCTCCCACATCCCAAAGACATGCTGTAGGTGAATTGGAGACTCTAAATTGGCCCTAGGCGTGTGTGTGTGTGTGTGTGCCTTCTGTGAAAGGTTGGGCACCAGGCTGGCAACTCAACGCTGTAAAACTCCACTGCCAATCTTGAGCAGACAGGTGATCTGCTGTGGTGACCCCTAACCGGGAAAAGCCAAAAGAAGAAGAATCATAAGATCATAGGTGGTTACTAGGCTACTGGCCCTGGAGCCCTTATAAGCCTAGCCAAATTTTATGGCCTTGTTCCCAAAGTCAACACCTGTTGCCCCTGTCTAGCAGGGACAACTGTGGGAACACTGGGGTGAATTTTTTTGTTCCCCATCCAATCATCTAGGTTATACTTAAAAAGGGACAGTGAAGTGCTCTGTTTGACGTGAAGAGGGAGCTTATTCCACAGAAGGGGGAGCCTCTGAGACACAAATCTGTCCTGCCAGCGAGTTCTTTTGATATCACAGGCCAAGTTTAGGTACCTAGTGTTTGTTACACGTGTTGTTTGATTTGCGGATATGTAGCATTTTCAATAAGGCAGGTTAAGAGATAGCTTTATATAACAGACAGAGGTCACCACTGAGCACTCTGCATGAAACAGAGTAGAGAGACAGGGATTTTAACCTATATGAATAGGATGGGTGATTGAGACCCTAAATTCTCCTGATCAGGAACCTCTGTGGTCTCTCCAGATCCTGTACGTGCTTAGTGTGATACATGCCAAAGGGGGCATTATACTCAACTATTGGCCTGTTAAGGGATGAGTACAGGGAGGTTATGACTTCCTTATTCCTAGACACAATGGCCTCACTTATGAGGTGAGTTATGCAGAATGCCCTTTGTACTACAGAGGCTACATGGTGATCAAATGTTAGGTTGCTATCAACCTGAGTGCTCAAATCTCTCACTATTGGATATAAGTTTAGGACATTGTTGTTGATGTGGTGCTTTGTGGGAACATCATTGTCACCAAAGGTGATAATGATGCACTTTTTTGCATTGAGTTTGAGGCCATGTTTTTGGCACCAATCATTTGTTAGGGTGACACCCTCCTGGAGAATGTCCACATTGTTTGGGGAATTTACGACAACCTCCAGTTTGCAGTCATCTGTAAATGTGGTCAGCCACAGGTCTTTGGTTTTAGCCTGCACTTTGGAGAAGTAGATTCCAAAATACAGAGGCCCCAGGATCAATCCTTGAGGTAAACAGTTAGTTACTGGTCTTCTATTTGAGGTAGAATATCCTATTTTGACTGTGTGAGTTCTATCAGTAAGCCAGTTGGCTATCTATCTAACTTTCATTACAAACTTCAGAGAGGTACAAAGAGAGGCAAGACACCTATGCAGAAGCAGTGCACAGTTTAAAAGTAAGTTGAAAAATTTATATAATTATTTTCTTTTCACCTCTGAATCAACACTGGATGCATATATAGTTTACTATCTTTCTGAGAAGGTAAAGAAGCATTCTGTTCAAACATGTCTAACAGCAAATAGGCTCTATTTGTTTTTTTTTGTTTTTTTTTGTCCAAGTGTGACATCAGATGGGTTCAAAGAAGGTGTTTGTCATTGTTGTGTAGGCGTGAGGAAGCATGCTGTGTATAATATGGCAGCAGTGACTTCACATAGGATTGTGACCATTTGTCCCTTATTTTTTATCCCAATTTAATACCAGATGAGGATACACAAAAAGTGACTACTTTTTAATGTGGTGTCAGTACACAGGTTCTATTTTCAGATGTGATTTCTATATCATGACAAGTATTTGTCTTCTATGCTTATTGGGCACTGCTTTTTAACTTTGAACATTAACCCTTAGATACAAAGTATTTCTACCATGGCATAAAAAAAGTAGGAAATTAATTTCTTTCCTTATATATGCTTTTTTTTCGGGCCATCATTGAATCAAAACTTTGGTGAAATCTTTAAAATGCACCCTAGAGAATCTCTAAACCCATGGCTTCTAGGTCTAGCAGTTCCTACACCTCTCCATCTTAATATAGTTATTAGAGTACAGTCTTGGTCAGTTGTGGTGTAGTGAAATGATTCAGGGTTATTACAGTGTACTTAGCTTTTGTCAGAGTGTGTTGAAATGATTCAGGGAAAACCGAAGTTGAAGAACAAAAATGAATTTCTTCCCTTAATCAGGAGGTTTGTTTAGGTCATAACTGAATGAAAATGTTTAAAAACTGTAAAATGCACCTCAGAGCATCTAGAGGCTCCATGGCTTAATGCAGCTATTTCTAAGTTTAATTAGAGTCTAGTCTTGGTCAGTTAGAGTGTGTTGAAAGGATTCAGGGGAAACCAAAGCTGAAGAGTAAGACAGAATTTCTTCTCTTATTTGTGATTTATGTTTATAGGTTCATAGCTAAGTACTAGGCTATTGGCCCTAGGGCCTATATAAGCCTAGCCAAATGGTACCCTGGCTTTTGTCACCCAAGAAAATTATTTTCTTGTACCCCTGTCAAGCAGAGCCACAGAAGTGATCCCCAGGGTGAATTTCCTAGCTCCCATCCAATCACCAAGATTGTTCTTGAACAGTGCTAATGAGGAGCTTTGTTTGCTCTAGATAGGTAGTTTGTTCCAGAGTATGGGAAGTCTCTGGGGCAGGAATCTATCCCTCCAGCATGTTCTGTTTATTGTGGTGAGAAGGTTTAGGTCCCTAGAGCGTGTGGCTCAGAGGGATTGGGATTTCTTTAAGTGGAGCATGTCCAACAGCTCTGGGTTTGACATAGCTTTGTATGTTAGGCAGAGATCGCCTCTGAGTAGGCAATATGCGACAGAGTAAAGCTGGAGTTTTTTGAGACAGTCTGCGTAGGGCATCTGTTTGAGGCCAGTAATCCTCTTTGGGAGGTATTTCTGCGTCCTTTCCAGTTGTTGTAGATGTCTTGTGAGGTACATACCAAAAGGGGCATTGTACTATATAATGGGTCTAATGAGTGATGAGTAGAGGGGAACAATCACCTCTTTTTTCCTGGATGAGAAACGTTTTGTGATCAGGTGTGCCACATAGAAGAATTTTCTGACTACTGTGGCAATGTGATTATCAAAGGGGAAAACTACGTAGTGCCCCGGTCTCTTTCAACACGGGTTGTCAGATTGGAGTTCGGGTCATTTTTCCAAAAATGAAATATTTTCATTAGCTTGAGGCCAGGCTTTCCCCCGCCGTTAGTGGGTCTTTTTTTGGTCCCCTGTTAGTGTTTTATTTGGCCCTAGTTTGCAACTGGAACTTTGTTACCCGACCCTTTGTGGCCGTCTTCGAGGTAGTAAAACAGGGAGGGTGGCGAACCCTGGATCCCCTTTTCCCCCTTGAAGTTTGGTTTAGGTCCTCCAATGTTTCTTTAGGAATTGGAACCCCTTTTCAAGGGTTTAACCTATTTTTGAGTTTTCTATAATTCAAGGGGGTTTTAAAGTTGGTGAATCTAATATGTGGAAACCCAATCAGGGTTTGGGACCCAAAAAGTTATAGGTTTAGGAGCGATTGAACAAAGAATGGGAGGGGAGAGTTTGGGTTGTGTTTTTTTGTTTGTGTTGTTTGTTGGGGTTGTTGGGAATGGGGCTTTCCCGGGGCCCGGGGGTCCCCTTTTTAAAGGGGGGGAAAATTGGTGGATTTATGGGAAAGTAGGGAACTTGATTAAATTATTAGGTGGGGGGGGATTGCTGATTATGAAATCGCCGGATTTTATAGGACTTTTCGGTTTAAAATGGTTTTTTTTCCCCCAAAAGTAAAAAAATAGAAAAGGATTTAAATTAAACCCTTTTTGAGATAAATAAGGTTTTCCATAAGATCAAAGAATTTCCCCAATGGTTAAGAATGTAAAAAGGGAAAAACTAAAAGATACTTTAAAAAAAACAAAAAAAAGTAATATACTTTTAGGGTACCAAAGTGGAGGCACAAAGGTTCAGGAGTTGGGGGTTTTTTGGGGTTTTTTTTGGGGGGTTTGGGGGTTTTGGGGGTGGGGGGTGGTCTTTCACCAAAAACCAGTTGTCAAGGCCTAAAATTTGGGAGGATTTAATCAATGGGAAAAAAAATGGGAAATTTTTGAATTTTCAGATGATTGAATTTTTGGGAGTAAAGAAACCTGAATAAATAATTTTTAAGGATTTTAGGGTGATCGAACAAATTTAAAAAAACTATTAATAGGAAAAAAAAGAGCTTTGATGAAGGGATGGGGGGACAAATAAGGGGAAAGACAGAAATTCAAACCCCTTTTGGGTTGGAAAAAACAAGGGGGAAAAAAAAACAAGTCACTTCAATAAAAAGAAATGTCCTAGACTATTTTCAGAAAAAAATGACAGGAGGTCAGATAAGGTTTTTAAAAGTTAAAGAGGAATTAAATAAAAAATTTAAACGGGATAGGGAAAATTTTGGAAAAAGGGTGGGGGGGTTTGGAACTACCCTTGCCCCGCTTTTAAAAACTGAAATTAGAAACGTACATAAAGAATGGAAAAATTTTTTAGGGTTTTTGCATGGGAATGTTAAGGCAAAAGAGAAATAATGGAGATAAATCTTTAGGGAAATTTTAAATGGATAAAAAACATTTGGGGGGGGGGAAATTTTTGGGCAAAAAAAAACTTAAGGGGAAGGCGGGTGGAAACTCAAAAGAAAAACATAACAAAATAAAATTTTAATTGCAAAAAAATTTTATGCAAATTTTATTAAAAAGCCTGTTTAAGGGCTTAAAAGGTCAGAAGAAAGGCTAAACAAAATTTAAATAAAAAAGGGGAATATTAAGAAGGGAATTTAATACAAAAAATAAGCCTTGGTCAAAAAAAAAAAAATTTTTAAATTCAAGAGGTTAAAAAAAATTATCCCCCTAACCGGGAATGGGTAAGATTATGGAAAAGTAGAAAAAACAAGGTAGTAGCACAATTTGGATTTGAAATGAGACAGGTTAAAAATGGGGGGGTTGGAAAATAAAAATGAAAAGGATTTTTATTTAATTTGTTTACAAAATTGGGGAAAAGCCCTTTTTAGGGAACCCAGGGGGGGGAAAATAAAAGTAAAAACACAAATATTTTTTTATTTTTTACTTGTCAAAAAAAAAAGAGTTTGCAAATTTTTAAAAAAAGAGGGTTCTGTTTTAAAGGGGTTTTTTATGGGGTCTGAAGGCCCAAAAAAAAACAATAAAACTAATTTTTTCAATCATTAAGAAAAATCTTTTTCATCAAGAAAAAAAGCGAAGACCAACAAAAAAAATAAAAATAATTTTCTGAATTTTACAAAGGAATTTTTAAAGAAATTTTTAAATTAAAGGGACAGAATATCGGGAAAAAATTTTTGGAGTAAAGGGAAAAAAAAAAGGGAAAGGGTTGGAATATTTTTGGTTTTGGGGAAAAAATATATTTTCAAATTTTGGGTAGGGTGGATTTCAAATGTTAAAGGGGGGGAAAAAAAATTTTGTTATTTTTTTTCCAATTTAAAAAAGGTTTTTAAAAATAATAAAAACCAAAAATCTGGGTGTTTGGGTACTTTCCCCCAATTACTTCCCTTCAAATTTATTAAGTTCTTTTTTACCACTTGGGGGGGTTTCCCGAAGGGGGTTAGGCCCCAAGCCATTAAAAATCATCCCAACAACGGCATTCCCTTCACTAAATAAAACCCAAAAACCAAATAAAACAAAAAAATTTAAAAAAAACCGATAAAAAATTTTAATTTTTTTGGATTTAAAACCAGGCAACATTATTTTAAATTTTTTCTGATGAAAATATCTTGGGAAAAAAAAAACTGCATATAAGTAATATGGTAAATTTTTTGTAATTACATTGGTTGTTTCTATTAATTTTTTCAAGTTTTTTGTAGCTTGATTTATGATTTTATTTATTTTTATAAGAAAAAGTAAAAAAATAAAAAGGTTAAAATTAATGGGGACGCAGGGGGTCCAGGGGTATTTATATTAAAACCCCAAAAAAATTTAAAACTTTTAACAATTACATTTCTTTTTCCACCCCCAAATCTTGTTTTTTAGAAAAAGGACCAAATTCAGACACAATCAAATTTCATTTAAAAAAAAATAAAATCTGGGCCCTAAAAATTCCAACTTTTTTTTAAACGATTTTTTTTAAAAAATACCATGGTACCACAAAAATAAAAAATTTAAAAAAAAAGCCCATTTTAAAAAAATTTCATTTTCTAAAAACTTCCCAACTTTTTTAGTAATTTTTTAACATATTCTTAAGTTTATCTTTTTTTTTGTATGATTTCATTTGTTTTTTATTTTTACCAGGGCTCCCGGATTTATAATGATTTAACCTAAATAAAATCCAAAAAATAAGAAAACAAAAAAAAAAATGGGTTTCCAAAAAATTTCCCCTGAAATAATTTATAAAAACAGACTTTAAATTACGAATTAAAAAAACTTAATTTCTTATGGGAAAAAAACCTAAATTTCATTTTTTTAATTTAGAATAAATTTCCCCAATTTAATAAAGTAGTTAAAAAATTAATTTTAATAAAAATATTTGTTTTGATAAAAAAATTCCAAAAAATAACAAGAAAAATTCCCATTTAAAAGAAATAACAAATTTTTAGGGCCCAACCATCCTAATTGTAACCCACATACTCTATCAATTTTTTTTAATATTATATCCATATTTAAAAAGAAAAAATTTTTTTCAATTTATAATACGCGGGTTCTTAAAGCATATTTAGATTTTTTACAAATCATCAAAAAATTCTATTTTTAATTCTTTTAAAAATTTTTTTCCCGGTTTTGTATCTTTTTTAAAATAGTAAAAAAACATTCCAAAATTGGTCAAACCCTGAAAAAAAATTGAATGTAATTTAATACATTTTAAATAATTTAAAAATAAAAATAAATCAGGCTTATTTTTTTGCCCTTTATTTAAAAGATAAATAATAAAAGGGGGTTTTTTCCCGTATTAAACAATAATTTATTTTTTAAAAAAATAATGATTCAAAAGAAATCAATTTCCCTTATAAAAATTATAAAGGTTAACCTATTAGCCAAAAGTGAATAATTAACCCAATAATTTCTTAAAAACCTTTTTCTCTAAATTCTTACAAATGTTTTTCATTTTTTCCCCCTCTCCTTAAGGTCATTATTTCTACGGCTTCTTTAAATTTTCCAAAAATTTTCCATGTCTCCAAGTTTTTGCCCAACACAACTTTTAAAAAAAAGTCTTTGATAAAAAAAATTCAATTTAAAATTTTTAAAAACTTCATTTTTTGATATTTCAAATTTTTGACAAATTTAATATTGAAAAGAAAAAAAAAATTTAAAGCCCAAAAAAAAATTTACCTGTCTTTCTCAAAATAACAATTCCTTGCTCTTTGAAAATTTTTCTTTTTATGTTTTAAAAAAATTAAATTTTATTTTCAAATGTTTTTTTTAAAATTTCTTGCAATTTTCAGCATCTCCTTTTAAAATGTTTTCTTTAATGGGGATTTTTTCCTGAGTCTTTTTCAAATCGAAAAGAAAATTCAATTTTGGCTAACTGTAACCCGTATTAAAGGGTGAATTGTAATTCTTTTCCATTTTTTTTTCCCCCAAAAAAGCAATATGTACTAAAGAATGAAAAATTTTTTTCTTACTTTTTAATGAAAGGTTTAGAAAAAAAGAAAATTCAAGATTGTTCATAAACAACTTTTGATGTCTACTCTTTATATTTCAAAGGTTGCATGCCTGCAATTAATGTAAAACTTGTTAGGGGTAATATTATCTTAAAAAAAAAAAAATAGTTCCAAATATTAAAGTTTGAATTAAAATTGGGGAAAAAAAATTGCTTTTCTTTTTTCTTTTTATTTTTTTATCATTTTTTAATTTCTGGTTTTTGGGTTTTTTTTTAGCTATAAAAATACAACGGCCCCAAAATTAATCCCTTACCTTTATGTTTTCCCATTTCCCAAAATTTTTTGCCCTTATTTATCTTTTTCCTTTTGGGGGTTTTTGGTCCTTTAAAAAGGATCTTGGCCATTGGTTTCTCAAAAAAAATAAAAAAAAAAAAAAATTCCTTCTGTGCATTTCCCCAAAAATTTTCCCCTACCCCCTTTTTGTTCCTTTTTTTTTTTTTAGTTTTCTTTCCTTTCTTTTTTTTTTTTTATCCATTTCTCAATCTGTTTTCATTTTTTTAACCCTTTTATTAACAAAATTTTTATATCTTTTATGGGATTTTAAGGCTAATTTCTACCTTAGCCATGTACTTTTTTTTTAAGATTTTTCTTTTCCCTTCCCCTTTTTTTATAAATATGTCTTTTTAGGAAAAGAATTAATTAAATTTTTCAATGCCTAAAGAGGTAAAAAAAAAAATGTAATGAAAAAAATTTTTTCAGTTGGGTTTGCAAAAAATACCATTGTTTTGGAAAGGTTGGGTTTTTAATGGGAATCATTTTAAATGGGGCATAAAAGAATTCTTCTTGAATGAAACGTTAAATGAGGTGCTATGGTTTGGAGTAGGGGTGTGTAGGCCCCCGAAAAACTAGGGGGTTTTTTATTTCAATGTATTTTCAATATTTTAAATTTACATTTTTTAAAATTTTTTCCCTTTTTTTATTTTTTAAGTTAAAAATTTTAAACCCAGTGTTTAAATTAAATTTTCCCCCCCCTTTTTTAAACCTAATTTTTCCAATTTTCTGAATTACCATTTTAAATTTTATATTTAATTTTTTTTGAAAGCCAAATTTTAAAAAAAAACTTTTTTTCATTTTTAGGGTTTTTTTTCCTTTGTTACCAAAAAAAATAGATCACCAATATTTTTCATTTTTAAAATTTATTCCCCTAATTCCCTTTTCTTTTTTTTTTCTTAAAAAACTGAGAAATTTAAATAGTTTTATGCCCTTTATTTTTTTTTTTGGATAAGTTTTTTGAATTCATTGTTAACCCCCAAAATTAAATTAAAAATTTTTTCAATTTTTTTAATTTTCTTTTTTACTCTATTTTTTCCTTGGGAAAAAAAAAAATTTTTACATTTTTTAAAAATTTTCCGTTTTTCTATTTTTAATTTTTTTTTTCCAAAAAAAATTTTGTTTTTTTCCTTTTTGCCCATTAAAACCCCATTTTTAATGAAACCCTTTAATTTTTCCCTTTTAATTTTTTTTTTTATTTATTAACATTTTTCCTTCTTTTTAAAGAGCAGTTTTAAAAATTGTATTCTGGAAAAGGTTAAAAACCAAATTTTTTTTCAATAACATTTTTCATTTTTTAATTGGGTATTAAATAAAAAAAAAGGTTACTTTTTATACTTTTCAGAGTAAAACCCCTCACAATTTTTTTACAAACTTTCTTTGTATGCAATTATATTTTTGATAAACATATTTTTTTTTTGATTTAAATTTCCTATTGGTTTTTTTAAAGGAAAAAGAACCAACTTTCTATAAAAGGTATCCCATTTTTTCGTTCTTGACCTTTCTTTTTTCTTTTTCAAGTAGATAAAACCTTTAAAAATTTGTTGCAATAACCCCCATACTTTTTTTTTTCTTAAAAAAATTTTTGCATGGGGAAAAAACATGGCTTGTTCCTTCTCATCCTAACCGCCTTTTAAGCTATACTTAATTTCTAAAAAAGTTAAACTGAAAAAAAAAAATACTATGGGAAATTCCTTTTAGCTTTTTTTTTTTCATTTTTACTTAAAAAAGAAATTTTTTGTTTATTTTTTTCATAACTTGAATTTTACTTATGAAAACTTTGTTTCCTTAAAGTTCGTTGTTTCTTTTAAAAACACTAAAAAATCCAAATTTTAAATTTGGTTCCAGATTTTAATTCTACATTTTTTCATTTATAGGTTTTATCCTTTTCCCCTTTTTTAAATATTGTTTCTTCAAATTTTTTTTCATTTTTTAACTTTACTTTTTTTCCAAAATTTAAGCCTCAATTTAAAACCAGGTTAATTTTTAAACCTTTTCCCCCCATAAAATTATTTCATTATTATGTTCTAAGAAGGAGGCAATTTATGTACATTGTGGTTGCTGAGAAGAGGACTGAAAGACCGAGGTAATACTAATTTGTTGAACTTGGTTTTCACCCTGATTCTGGAATGGAGTCCATTCCTGCCATGGGCAGACCCAAACAATTTGGAGGAATTGAAAAAAGACATCTTTAAATTCACTTCACAAAAAAAATATATAAGTTTTATTTATGGACAGCTTGCGTGACGTCTTCACGGTTAAAGAAAGAAGGTGCAGGTGTCAGAAGGTGTGTAATTTACTTGGAAATGTGTGTACAAAAGGGCCCAAAAGAAGTGTTTGTGATATTATTTCAACATAGCATAGATATTAACAATGTTTTAGATTTCAGATTATTACCTTACCATTAGGGTTTCACATCATCACTGCAGAAGATGTGTTTAGATTCAGTTCACAACATTTTCCTTTTTTCCTCAGAAGCAAGAACATAATACATAAAGTATGCTATATTTATATAATGTGGGAATTAAACCACTAATTATTTGTCTCTGAATCTGATTTTCCATCATCTAGAATGTTCATATGGGAAAAAAAAAGAGAAAAGAACACCAGAACCTGTGACTTAGGTTCATCGGTTAGTACTAAGCTAACGGATCTTGTGGACCATTTCAAGCTTAGCCAATTACCCAATGTGAGTATCAAACCCTGCATGGTGTGTTTGCAAGATAACCACCATAACCATTATTCCAATCTCCCACCAGCCTAGCATTTAGGAAGTCAACATGCTTGTCTTCCAGTGCCTCCATACCTAAAAACACAGCCTAAGTAAAGCTTATAACTTAATACACTGATTTGTTGTTAAAGGCTTTGACTAGACAATATCACATTATTTCAGAGATATAATCATGTAAAGCTTCCATACCCAGACTGACTGAAATGTGGAAGAAACTTGCAGTATATATAGCATAACTCCTTGAGATACAACTCATTGATCCTTGTTTCCCTTTTAAAGTCACTTCCAGTATGATTTCTGTTATTGCACTGTTAATAATTCAACATTTTTTCACTTTTCAGTTTTCTTCATGGAAGTAAATCCATACACTTAGTACATTTAAGTAGATTGGTGTATTACAAAGTCACTTCATCATGCTGAAAGATGATGGTGGTTGTTCTCTCTAAATGTTTTTTTTTTCCCCAGTCAAGGCTTTGACTTTGTTTCAAGCAGTTTTAGAGTCATTCAGATTTTACTCAGTAAATTATAGTAGAAACACATTTTAGACACCACCAATAAGACAAAACAATCATTACAAACTGCCAGACTGCTACACTGCACTACACTTGTTTTCCATCATTGAGGAGTATATAACTTCTTTTTTTGGTAATGAATGTAGTACAGGTCCAGATTATATGTTATGATTTTTCATTGTTATCTTTCTATCTTTGTTCCAGTGAAGACAGCATTTTTTTCACTGAAACTCCCTCATTCACTGCAGTGTGGTAAGCTTCAATGTTGAGCTCCCCAAAAATATTTAAGGATAGATTAACAAGACTTTTATCTATATGCCTAAACATAATTTCTGGAATGCAACTGTTAAAAGGGTAACTGAGATGCTGCCTTTTAGATACATGCATGGATAATCATTTCACTGTTACAGTTTAGAATGTAACATTAAACATGGCTGCTTCTATTGGGGTGGATATATGACAGAGTAGAAAATGCAGCACATATCCAGAATATTTTTGTACTGATATGTCATTTTATCAGAAGTTACAAATACATATGTTTCTCTAAAAATTTAGCCGTTTAGTCACTACAACTATACCATGATCAAAGTGTTTTTTTAGTGGCCAAGTGTCACAGATTGAAGTTCAGCATTAAGATGTATTTAAATCCCTAAGGCCAGTATAGCTGTCTCATGCTCATTTTCTACCTGTTTGTCCAGGTATACTTCTCTAAACATTTTTGTAAGAACACTTAAAGGGATGATAACATATGACCTTTTTGCGCATAAGAACTGAATACAGGGATTTGCAGGCATTTGACAGCAATGACCTGATAATCTGCATTGTATTCAAATTCCATTGGGGTTAGTATATGACATGCACTGACTAGGTCTATGAATAACACAAACATTAAAAAGATACTAGAGTGTACTTTGAAAGAGCATTATTCCCAATATGGCTTTCAACTGACCAAGTCAGATGGCATATTAGGTGTGATGTAGGTTAGTGCATCATGTCATCACAAATCTTAATGCAGAACAGAATCTGTAGAATTCATATCACCTTAACTTGGTATGAGAGGTTAGCACCAAGGTAAAGAAGTTACATATTAATAACAGTATATTAAGAAGGTTCAACCAAGCATACTATAATTCATGTTTAAATAAAATCCAGCTGTGGAACTGGGAAAGGGGATTAACACAGATTAATATTGTAGATAGTTGGAAACAATGTTGTAGTTTTATGAATACATTAATCACAGGTAATGTCCTTCTTGGAAGATATAAGGCACATAAAATAATAAACAACTAAAACACAAAATGGTAAACAGCCAGGGCAACAGATGAATTCAATGCAGATTAGTTATTTAATACCAGTTGTTAATTACTGTGTTTGTGTAACTGAATTTAATGTTATTGTTGAATGAGGCTTATGATCACATGACAATGCTTAAATTTATAAAAGTGATTGTTTAATAATGTTACTTTTTACACTGACAAAGATCAGTAAACCATTTAGTTGTTCTCTTGTGAGGGTCCAATAAAACTGGTGATGCTTTTCATTTATTATGCGGTCATCTATTTGGTCATGGCTGCCTTTAATTCTGCACACTGAAATTGCCTGCTCTCAGCATCTTCTTGTTTTTACACAAAAATAATAAACTGCTTTAGCACACCATTAACTAGTAAACAAGAACAAAAAGCATTAATGGAAAATGTTCCAAAAATTCTCAATCACAAAATAACATACTAAGATATTAAATCACTATTTTTGCCTTAAGAAGGTGTTTTAGAAAGGCAAGGAGAAACTATAAACCCATACTTGTTATTCATAATAAATACATAAATAAATATAGATACATAAATAAAAAGACATGCTGATAACATCTAACAGCCTGATGCCAACAGGTGGTAGAAACACATCTGATAATCTGACTATGTTATAGCAGAGACGAATGTATAAATGCTGCTATGGATTAGGTGGGCTTAATTGGTACCTTATGAAACGAATATCATCTAGACTGATTCCATGTTTAAAATAAATAAATAAAATAAATAAATAAATATCAAGATGCAACTGTTCTACCAATATCTATGGGAGAAAATGTCATGAAGGTTGGTAACTACAGACCTAACAGTTTGATAGGGAAGTAAAAGGCCATAGTCATTCAAAAAAATAATACAAGTTATTAATTTTTTGGGTGGGGGAATTGCTCCTCTCTGACAAACTTATTATACACTTTCACACAAACTTAGTGGATTTATAAATACAGTTTTGGCTAAAACCTTTAATTTGGAACCTCATAGTGAACTACTATTAGCAATGATAAGCTTGGATGTATATTCCTGTATTAGAGTATAGGTTAAAAACTGACTGCAAAACAGGAGACATCATGTCAGAATTGTTAACATATTTTCAAATTTTAGAGTTAGAAAGAAAGGAGTTCCACAGGGGTCTTGTTTTAGAGGCCTTTTTATCATATTTGTTAACACAGGAATATGGATCAGTAAATTTGCTGATGACACAAAAAATGAAGTATTGTAAAACAGATATCAAAATAGGAAAAAATGTAGAAGTATCTAACTATCCTGACAGAATGATTAAAGCATAACAGGGCTTTCTAGAATATGGGGAAATGCAGTGCTTTGTATTATAAACCAAAAGGTAAAAAATATCACTCAGACAAACCACTTAGCAAAAACTTCAGGAAAAACTTAACAAAGCTAAAGTCTTCAATGTTTAATGTCTTAAACCTCGTGTAGTGTAATTTCATAGAATATATGCAAATTACCTATTTAAGACATGGCTTCTGAATGCATTGACTTTTCACTTTCACATTTTTAAATCTTTATTTGCGCATTCAGACCAATAAAGCCAAACCCTACTAGCAAAAGACTTGCCATATTTTGCCACAGTGCCATTTTTTCTGATCTCAACAGCACATAATAATTTTATTCATTTTATTTAGCCTTTGGTGACTGGGTTAGTTCCACTAGGCTAGTAGCCTCTTTTCAGTAGAGACCCAAGATGGTATTTATGCTACTAGGAGAAATTTGGCAAGTGCATAAGGTAGCTTCCCCTACTCTTTTTGATAGGTGCTGTGGAACATTTTACATCCACATGAGCTACTACCAACTCAGGCAGGTAGAGCCTTGGTTTAAAGTCTCAATCAAAGAACAATGCACTCAGGAGTGCATCACCTTGTTATATTATACTGCAGTGTCAGCAGTCCATCTACCTAGTGTAGGAATAGAACCTACAGCTTTTGGCACCAAAGGTGACTGTGCTGTTACTTCACTGATACTGCTAATGTGGATTATTTGGCCATAGTCTAGAAACAGAGAAATTAAAAACAACCTTGATGTCTATAACATTAAACTGACTGAAAAATATCCCAAATGACAGCCAAACCAAAGGGTAAAAGGGGTAAAAATGTCACACAAACCACTTAGTAAAAATTCCAAGACAGACTCAACAAATCTAGAGCCTCTTACTTTGCAATACTTTAAACTTCCTCTTGTGGAAGCCATGGCCAAAGAATCCACAAATACTGTATTGACATTATTGACATCAACAGAAAAAATACTTCCAATACCTTCACATGCATTTAACAGCATGACATCCGCAACTCCTTTGTTGAATATGGCCAAGCAGTATGACTTTTAAATAAATGTAATTTCAGCTGAACACATTTCACTCCATGTAGTGTGGCAAAAATTCATTTTCAGCCTTATAATAAATAAACAAGGCTCATAGGTCCATAGGTGTGTACTAGGCTAATGGCCCTGGAGCCTTTACAAGCCGCCCATAGGATTACCCTGGCATCATGCCACCCAACCTTAGTTCCTAATGCCTCTGTCAAGTAGAACGACTAGACTGATCCCTGGGGTGAATTTCCTATTCCCCATCCACTCATCAAGATTTCTCTTGAAGAGGACCAGTGAGGTGCTCTGCTTGACATGTATGGGAAGTCTATTCCATAGCATGGGCAGTTTCTGGGATATGAACCTGTCCTCCAGCATGTTCTGTTGATTGTGGTAATGAGGTTGAGGTCTCTGGAGTGTGTGGTGTGGAGGGATTGGGATTTCTTTAGATGTAGCATTTCTAACAGAGCTGGGTCAGACATGGCTTTGTAAGTCAAGCAGAGATCACCTCTAAGTAGGAGATACGAGACAGAGAATAGTTGAAGTTTTTTGAGTCTGCCCATATAGGACAAGTGTTTAAGACCTAGGATCCTCTTTGTGAGGTACTTTTGTGGCCTCTCCAGTTGTTGCAGGTGTCTAGTGAGGTACATGCCAAATGGGGCATTGTACTTGATGATTGGCCTAATGAGAGAAGAGTAGAGGGAGACGATGACCTCTTTCTTCCAGGATGCAAAACCCTTAGTAATGAGATGTGCCACATAGAAGAACTTTTTGACCACAGTGGCAATGTGGTGGTCAAAATAGAGGTTGCTGTCAACCTGTGTTCCCAGATCTCTTATAATGCCTTCTGTGTTCATTGGACTATCATCAATGTGGTAATTCAAGGGACCGGGTTGTTCCCAAAGTGGATGAAGACACATTTTTGGCATTGAGCTTAAGGCCATGGTTCTGACACCAGTCGTTGGTCTCATTGTGGCCTTTCTGTAGGATGTCAACATCACTTTTGGGAGTTAATAATAGCGCTCAACTTGCAATTATCTGCAAACTTTGTCAACCAGAGTCTGTGTTGGTCTGGACTTCAGAGAAGTAGATACCAAACAGGAGAGGTCCCAGGACTGGTTGGCAGTCTAATTTGGAGTCAGCTACTTTCACACTGTGTGTTCTATCTGTGAGCCAGTTTGCAACCCACCTAGTGATATAGGGGTTGATGCCTAGCTTAGTAGGTTTTTCTATGATTCCTGAGTGGGGAATGGTATCAAAGGCCTTGGCCAGATCAAGGTAGGCTGTATGAACCACCTTACCTTCATCCACAGCTCTGGTGACTGACTCAAAGAAGTCAACCAAGTTGAGCAAGCATGATCTACCCTTCACAAAACCAAACTGTGTAGGATCCAGAGTTTGGAGATTCCCTATATCTTTGTTTATTAGGTCCATGATGATGCGTTCCATAGCTTTGCATATCAGACTCGTCGGGCTAATGGGATGATAGTTCCCAGGGCCTGTAGTCACTCCTCCTTTGTGGAGAGGGATAACTGTAGCTAAAAGTTTGGGACCGACAGTTTCAAACAAACATACCTACTGCTCAAAGGCAAAAGTCTTACCAAAGGCAAGTATTGCTGCAGCAATAGTACATTCCCAGCTGAGTGAAGGACAGCCACTATCATCCCTTTGTACAAAGATGGAGCGTCCACCCATCTGGGAAATTACAGACCCATCAGCCTAACTAGCCTGATCTGCAAGGCCATGAAATGGATTATCACGGACCTCATTAACAGGGACACTGGCAACCTCCACACACTTGACCTCACACAGTTTGGCTTTGTCAGGGGGAGGTCATGTCTGTTAAATCTGGTCGACTTCTTTGAGATAGTCACCAAAGCCATGGATGAGGGGAAGACAGTGCACACCACCTAACTTGACTTGGCCAAAGCCTTTGGCACTATTCACCACTCAGGTATAGTAGATAAACTCTTTCAATTAAGCATCAATCCATATGTTACCAGATGGGTAGCAAACTGGCTCACTGACAGAACCCACCTAATCAAAATAGGAGAAGCCATCTGAAGCAGTAGACCTGTAATGAGTGGTATACCCCAGGGATCAGTCTTGGGGCCTCTGTTATTCAGGATATATGTCTCTGAGTTGCAGGCCAAAACCAATGGACTATGGCTGACTAACTTTGCAGATGATCGACAGCTGGGCGCAGTCATCAATTCTCCAAGTGATGTGGACATCCTGCAACAGATTCTCACCCAAACAAATGACTGGTGCCAGAAACATGGCCTCAAGCTGAATGCCAAAAAATGCATCATCATCCCCTTTGGGGAGAGTTGCATCCCCACATATTATCACATTAATAACAATGTCCTAAGTATACAATCAGTAGTGAGGGATTTGGGCACCCAGGCTGATAGCAACCTGACTGTTGACCACCATACTGCATCTGTTGTACAGAAAGCTTTCTACATGGCCCACCTCATAAGTAAGGGTATCTCATCCAGGTACAAAGAGGTCATAACATCCCTGTATTCTTTCCTTATAAGGCCAATTATTGAGTACAATACCCCCTTTGGCATGTACCTCGCAAAGCACATGCAGCAGTTGGAAAAAACACAGAGATTCCTCACCAGGAGAATCCAGGGCCTCAAACATCTACCCTACACAAATAGGCTAAACGTCCTATCCCTCTACTCAGTTTCATACAGACTCCTCAGGGGTGACCTCTGTTTGGCATATAAAGCAATCTCAGACCCCACCTTGATGGGACTGCTGAATATCCGCAAGCCAAGCTCCACTTGAGCAACCCATATGTGTGACCTCAGCCTGGTCTGTGATATCAATAGGACTTGTTGGCTGGACAGATGTGTGTCCCAGAGACTCCCCCATCTGTGGAATAGACCACTCTCCACATCAAGCAGAGTACCTCATTATCCCTTTTTAAGCACAACCTGGACAACTAAATGGGAAACAGAAAATACACCTCTGGGATTCCACCTGTGTTCTTGCTGGACAGAGCTTTGGGTGCCGACTTGTCTAAACATGGGCTAAAATCTTGGCTAAGCTTATAAGGGCCTCAACATCAATAGCCTAGTAACCTCCTATGATACTATGATCCTAAATTTAATTTCTTTATTGACTGAATTAATCCAGCACATTAAAACCATCAGACAGCCCAGCTGCATCTGTCTCTCTCTCTCCAACCTCAGTCAGGCATAAACTAACAGTTAAATTTGGTTTCCTACAGTTCACTATTCTCAAACCTATTCTTATGGTTGAGGATGCCATAGACCACCAGCTGAAGATACCATAGACCATCACGGTGATGGGATCAGGATTTTTGACATTAGCCTTGGATATATAGTGGGCACTATATAAAATGTCAGTCAGTTTACTGAATGAGATAAGCCCATAAACACCCAGCCACCCATAAATTGTCAGTCAGTTTACTGAATGAGATATGCCCATAAACACCCAGCCACCCTCAAATGCTTCTGTTGGCTTTTCAGCATTCACCAAGGAGATTGAATGGAACATATTCTTCCTTGGGACATAGCTTGAAAATATCCTCGCCATTAGCCAAATTGCATACTGAGAATCCATAGTGACAATGCTCGAGATGCTGGCTACTGAGACTTGTCTGCATATATCAACTGGACACAAGCTGATTTAAGTATACTTTTCTCTGCACTTATTTAAGATTTGAGTCAGTAAATATTATGTGTCTTCGATTCAGTAAATATTGTGTCTCTGTCTCTCTGCAGTTTAGTTGCCTGAAGTGTGAAAAAGTGTAGCCACCTGGGCTCATTGAAAGTTGTTAGACTGCTTTGAAATTCCTGTGTTAGTGTGTGTTAGCCTGGGGGTTTCTGCTAGCATTAAAATCTGTGTTGGTTACATTTCTAGTAATCATTTCAATCGGAGTTGCTGGCTACTGAGACTTGTCTGCATATATCAACTGGACCCAAGCTGATTTAAGTATACTTTTCTCTGCACTTATTTAAGATTTGAGTCAGTAAATATTGTGTATCTTTGATTCAGTAAATATTGTGTCTCTGTCTCTCTGCAGTTAGTTCCCCAGCCCCCTCCCTGTTTCCTGTTGTGGTGTTAATCTTGGTGGCTTTGGAATTGCCCGCCCCTGCTGTAAATCTGTTTTTGCACACTCCTCCTGGACCCATCTCATTTGCTCACTCAACTGAGTACAGTGAGATCATATTTTGATTTCAGATACTCCTACCAGTCCCATCTCCTCTGCGGTGTACAGAAAGAGCCCTTGGGAAGGACATTCCCCTATAGTATCTTAATCTGCTCTGTTTCCTCCCTCTCCAACAAAAAAAAATGCACTTCATCTGCTTTAGTGTATTTGTGCTTCTTCCTACTTTATTACCTAATTTTGCTTTTGCCTCTTCTTAAAAGTACTCTATTGAATTTATTCTGCTGCCTTTATTACTGCTTGTTAGTAGCCTGATTAGATTGTAACTGTTATTCTAAGGCCCTTGGTTTAAGCACTTGGGCTTCAAACCAGTTGTTTTACATTAAGAACGTTTGTGGTCTGTACTGTTGTGGCAGGACAGGTAGCGTACATCCTTCTAAGTTGGGAACTGCTGATTGAAGGCTCAGTGGCTGTTATTCTAAAAGTGTATTAGTTCTGGGTTAAGCACTTGGGCTTCCGGCTAGTTATTTTACCTTAAGAAGGTTTGTGGTCTGCACTCTTGTGGGAGGAGAGGCTAGATTCTGCCCTTCTGAGCTGGGAATTTCTGGTTAAAGGCTTATTGCGCATGCTTACTTGAACTGTTTCTTTCTGAAATCTGTACACCTTGTTTGCTGTAGCATAGACTAGATTCAGGCTGGCTGGATCTAGCTTTGTTTGTATAACTTATGCACTGATTCAGGCCGCCTTTTTTGGGGAAGGTTTCTCTGTACCCTAGTGGCAGGACTGTGCAGTTAGAACTTGTCTGATTGAAGACTACTGGAACAGGGCTCAGTTTTGAGCTTTTTAACTGGTTAATTGGGTAAAGTGTTGTTTTGATTGTATCTGCTCTATTTTCTGAAAAAAAAATATATATATGTATATATACTTGTTTCCCACCTTTTTGAACTAGTATAGTCCAGTTTTCAGGTTATTGCTGAATCCAGGGCTGTGTTACAAGTTTCTGTGTTGCCCATACCTTACTTGGATAGAAGGAAGTTTCTCTGTTCACCTGTGAGAGAGGGGAGCTTTGAGCAGCCTATTTGTCCCTGGAGGAGTGGTTTCAGCCAAGAAGTTAGTAGTTTATTGGCCATTTTGGGCTAATTTCTATCTCTTTCACTTCCCTGCTATAAAAACCACATTTGCACAGTTTTCACGCTTGTATTCTGCTTAGCAAGTGCCTTCCAAGTGTTCTTCAGAGTCTACAGCAGCAGATAGACAAAAGAGTGACTCTGGAGTGATTAAGTATCATTTTTCTGCTTTTCTTGCTGTCTTAACTAATTCCGCCTAAAACGCCAGTTTTTTAGCGAATCCGTGATTTAAAAAGTTTGTTATTGCTACATATTGTACTTATTTGCTGCCTGCACTTGAATTAAGTAATTTTTTGTGTTTAAATAATCTGTTTAACTGTTGTAGGCTACACACTAAAGTGTGATAGCCTTTTCTGTGCATTTAAAGTGTTGTTTTGATTGTATCTACTCTACTTTCTGAAAAAACAAAAACAAAAAAATATATACTTGTTACCTGCCTTTCTGAACTAGTATAGTCCAGTTTTCAGGTTATTGCTGAATCCAGGGCTGAGTTACAAGTTTCTGTGTTGCCCATACCTTACTTGGATAGAAGGAAGTTTCTCTGTTCACCTGTGAGAGAAGAGAGCTTTGAGCAGCCTATCTGTCCCTGGAGGAGTGGTTTCAGCCCAGAAGTTAGTAGTTTATTGGCCATTTTGGGCTAATTTTGATTGTATTTGCTCTATTTTCTGAAAAAAAAAAAAAACAAAAACAAAAAAAAAAAATTTTTTTCACGCCTTTCCAAACTAGTATAGTCCAGTTTTCAGGTTATTGCTGAATCCAGGGCTGTGTTACAAGTTTCTGTGTTGCCCATAACTTACTTGGATAGAAGGAAGTTTCTCCATTCACCTGTGAGAGAGGGGAGTTTTGAGCAGCCTATCTGTCACAGGAGGAGTGGTTTCATCCCAGAAGTTAGTAGTTTATCAGCCATTTTGGGCTAATTTCTATATCTTTCACTTCCCTGCTATAAAAACCACATGTGTGCGGTTTTGTGCACCGGGCAGCGCCGTTTAGCTAGAGTTAAACTATTCTCGGCTCCACGAAGTCTACTCTTCAATTTTTCCCTTGGAACTAGACAAACCTTCAACTTTAGCACTCAAACCATTCATTTCACAGTCAAGCACTTGCGTAAAACTCATAGCAAGCACTAATTAACCTTAGCACTAGACCCCCCTATACTGTCCAGAAGGACAAGGCTCTCTATTCGTACCCACCAGCCAATCAGAAAAACAGCTTACTCTACCTATTCAGGCATGTCCAAAGAGCAGTTTCCGGTGTACTCTCCAGTCCAACTGGTGAATCTGAGCATTTTGAGGCAATGTTACAACTGCCTCATGTACACAGACAACCTTCTCCTCCTACCACCAAACATTAATATATGCGAGAGATGCAATTATACAGCCAAACTGGAGGCAAAGCTCTCTCAACCCAAGACTGGAACTGACAGTCAAGAGGAGAAGGGTAATACTTACAACACACCACCAGTCTCACATAGACCTAATAAACCAACATCGGCAAATAACACACATGAATATACGAAAACATACTCGGAGGCTCTAAATAAAAATCTGCAAAAGCAGCAGAGACCTCCAAAGCAGACATCCAAGCAACCTCCACACCCCATCACCAACCATGAAACACATACTTCACATAATCAGTGTGCCATGCAATCACAGCCCTTAATGCAAAATAACATACCCAACACACTAGTAATAGGTGACTATAGTCGGGAACACTGATGTCCAACAAACTAGGCTGGACAAGGAGAAGGTTACAGTTAGCTGCCTGTCAGGTGCCAGGATCCGCCACATAACACAAGCACTCAGGTCACTCCAGAACAAGTACAAATACAACTCTGTCATTGTCCATGTTGGTGTGAATGACCTGAGACGTACCTCCCTGGACTACATGAAAAGAGACATGGAAGAGCTCTGATCTTGTAGCCCAGGCCGGTATGACCCTGACCCTGAGTAGCATCCTGCCCTCACCAAGAATGATGCCACAGTATAAAGAAAAAATTATCAATTTCAACAACTGGCTAAGTTTCTGGTGTCATTCAAAGGGGATCCAGTATCTGTCCACCTGGGATGACATGCTCGACAAGCCATGTTGCTTTGCAAGAGATGTCTTGCACCTGTCACCCTTAGGCTTTCAAATACTGGCCAAGGTTCTTGCCACCCCCATAGTGCCTTTTTTAGGCAAGGCTCAAAAGACAAACCCACCACCATAAATAGCACAAGTAACCAAAAACTGAGGGTAATTCTACTCAATGCCAGAAGTCTAAACCTCAAAATGCATGCACTCGAGGCATTCCTTAGTATGGAGAACATCGACATCTGTGCAGTAACAGAAACCTGGTTTAAGGCTCCTGAGAGCACCCCAGCACTACTAAGCTATAACTCATACCATACCTTTCGGCCACAGAACCAGGACCAAAACACAAAAGGTGGGGGTGTATCCATATTCATCAAGGATACCCACACCTCCAGGTTAGTGGCGCAGCACAATGCATCAGAGATCATCCATGTGCAACTAACAATGGACAAAACTGCAATCCAAATTGTAGCTTGCTACAGATCACCCACCATGGCCCAGGACCCCCATTCCACATTTCTGGAGGCACTGGGAAATATGAAGGTCCTACCAAACACCCTAATACTGGGTGATTTCAATTACCCAAACATAAACTGGGAGAACTACCCAAGTACTAACTCCCTTGCCCAACGCTTCCTAGAATTTATAAACTCAAACACCCTGGATCAACTGGTCAACACCCCCACCAGAGGGAACAACATATTGGACCTGGTCATCACCAACATGGGCGACCGGTGTTCCACACCGGGGGTCAACCCCTCACTGGTTAGATCAGACCATAGACTAATCACTCTGGTTATCCTCATTCCACCCCCACCCCCAGTCAAGGAAACCACCATGAAAAACTTTTCAAAAGCAAACTTCACGTTACTTAAGACCGAGGTGGAAAGGTTCACAGCCCCCATGCTAAAGGACAATGTTGTCCAAGCTGCTGAAACCTTTACAAAGGCACTCTATGAGCATCTGCAGGAATGCATGGATCATGCTATCCCAAGTAAAACCAAGACTCACTCCTCCAAGAAAAGGAAACCAGTCTGGTGGACCCCTGCCATAAACAAGCTATACAGCAGAAGGAGGAAACTACTACAGAAAAGAGTAAAATCCCAAGAAGGAAAGACATCCCTGATCAGTATCAGCAAGAAACTACGATCCCTCATTAAATCATCCAAGGCTAGTTTCGAAAGAAAAATTGCCAATGACTCCAAAGATAACCACAAAGCGTTTTTTAACTATGTCAAGAACCTAAGTGGAAACTCTCAAATCTGCTCTGAGTTAGTACAGAATGGCACAAAATACACTGATCCGACTGATATTCCAACATTCTGGAAAACAGGTTTAGTGCAAACTTCAACACCCTCTCACTCCCTAAAGGGCCCATATCCATACCAGAAGAATGTAGGGCCCTGTCAATCACCGACACACAGATAAAAACAGCCCTATCCAAAGCCAAAAACACAGCTTCAATGGGACCGGACTGTGTCCCAGGCTGTGTCTTACAAGAGCTCCAAAATGAACTAACCCCTCACCTAAACACACTGTTCAAAGTCAGCCTCTCTACAGGCTACGTACCCACAGAGTGGTGCACAGCAACAGTTATCCCGCTCCACAAAGGTGGAGCCACAATGGACCCCGGGAACTATCGCCCTATAAGCCTGACTAGCCTGGTCTGCAAGGCTATGGAACGCATCATGATGGAACTCATTAACAGAGACATTGGGAACCTCCAAACCTTGGACCCTACCCAGTTTGGCTTTGTTAAGGGCAGATCATGCCTCCTAAAGCTGGTGGACTTCTTTGAGATGGTTACCAAGGCATTAAATGAGGGAAAGGAGGTCCACACATCCTACCTATACCTCGCAAAGGCTTTCAACACCATTCCCCATTCTAGTATTATAGAAAAGCTCACCAGCTTGAACATAAACCCCTACATCATGAGATGGGTTGCCAACTGGCTCATGGATAGAACCAACATGGTGAGAGTTGCAGGCTCTACATCCATCTCTAAACCGGTTACAAGTGGCGTCCCCCAGGGCTCAGTCCTAGGACCCCTCCTGTTCAGTATATACTTCTCAGAGGTACAGGCAAGCATAGGAGGACTATGGCTGACGAAGTTCGCAGACAACTGCAAACTAGGGGCCATAATTGATTCTCTGGCTGATACAGACACCCTCCAGATGGGTCTCACTGAGACGGATACCTGGAGTCAAAATCATGGCCTCAAGCTAAATGCCAAAAAGTGCATAGTCATCCCCTTTGGAAAAAACAAAGTACCCGCAAACTACCAGATAGGTGGTAGTCCCCTAAATACAGAAAATGTAATAAGGGATCTGAGGACCCAAGTAGATAGTAATCTCTCCTTTTGATAATCATATTGCCAAGGTGGTTAGAAAATCCTTCTATTTGGCCCACCTAATCACAGAAGGGTTCGCATCTAGAACAAAAGAGGTTATTGTGCCTCTCTACTCATCACTCATTAGACCCATCATAGAATACAATGCCCCATTTAGGATGTACCTTACAAGACACTTGCAACAGCTGGAAAGACCACAAAAGTACCTCACCAAGAGGATTTCTGGCCTCAAACAGATGCCCTATGCAGCCCGACTCAAGAAACTCCAGCTGTACTCGGTTTTATACCGCTTACTCAGAGATGATCTATGCCTGACATACAAGGCCATGTCCAACCCAGAATTGATGGACATGCTCCACCTAAAAAGAAACAAATCCCGGAGAGCCACACACTCTAGAGATATAAACCTCACTACAAAGATAAATAGGGCATGCTGGAGGGATAGCTTCCTATCCCAGAGACTCCCCATGCTTTGGAACAGGATTCCAATATACATCAGGCAGAGCCCTTCACTAACACTCTTCAAGAGAAACCTTGATGGGTGGAATGGAAACAGAAAATTTACCTCGGGGATCACTGCAGTAGCTCTGCTGGAAAGTGGCGCAGGGAACTAATGGCTCTACTGGACAGAGGCACAGGGAACTAATCTAAGGGGCTGGTGAAAGCCAACACATTCTGGCTACGCTTATAAATGCCCTTGGGCAGATAGCCTAGTACTTACCTATGAACCTATGAACCTATTAGAAAGACCTTGATTTGGCATAGTTAACAGTGAAAACAATGGCACCAAGAACATGCACTGGTTACTACAACATGCATAAGATATGTAAAACTCTCTGCATACGTAAAATTAAGGTACACAAGAACATACAAAATGATTGCAAATTTCAAGAGTACAAAGAGAATGGCTGATGTTACCCATAAGAATACTACAACACCGTGTTATCAATTGAAGTTAACATGTATTATGCAGTAACCTTCAAATGAAAGGAGAAATTAAAGAGACATGGATTTTGTAAGTGAAATATCTATATGGTTGGGGAGGATGTGCAATGTTAGAATATATAGGTGCTGTGTTGTAAGGAAACCTTGAAGAAGATCATCTATTGTCAGATCTATGTGCTGTATTGTAGGGAATCTCTCAAAATCAAATCAGTCCCACTTATGTGGAGTACACAGATCTGCACAACAGGTCTCCTACTGTGATTGCTGGCTGACAGATTTGACCAAACCGTCAATCCATTGACTGCCAGAAAATTGAAACCAGAAAATTGAAATTTAAACTTAGTTTAGTTTACTGTACTGTTGTGTAAGTGTATGAGATGCTACTTGGGATATAAATACCTGTTTTATTGGAGAGACTTTCTAAAAGAATGGAAGCTGGCTATGTCCTGGGGAAAATCCCACTTGCCATGATCAGTACAGGAGCTGTTATTGCTGGTTAGTTTTTTTGCTGTTTAAATAGCTGTCACATGCGTGGTTCTATACTCCATTGGCTGGGATATACAGAGCCACATATTGTGCAGCAGTGATGAGCAGTGCACTCCATGGGCACAAGCCATTTGAAGAGAATAGCAACCTTAGTAGCACCTTGGTCATTCTAACTTGGACTTGACTTCTAGCCAATCCCTTTTACACCAGGGATTAATTCAATGTAGTTTAGCATCAAAGTCCACCTTACTGTTGATAATTGCTGGTTCTATACTACATGTTGTGTTGTATGTAGCCTAGTAAACTCTCAACCAATTCCATTTTTCAGTTAGATAGTATATAAACTGGAAAGGTCCTTGCTAGGTACTCCAAAATAATAACAGATTTCTCTGCTACTTACTTCACATACATTACATATCTGTCTAGAATCACTTTTCAACTTGGTATGGTAAAATTATAGTCCCTCTGCCAGGTACTCCAATTAAATTACAAATCTTCTACCATTACCATTACATTAGTAAAGCTTCTAGACAACTATTATCTACGAGGATGTCTTTCATATACTAGTTTCTGGAAACCATGGTACTACAGTTTACCCCTACATCTTCCATTACCAGACTATTAGCACTAGACATACTGAGGCAATGAACAAACTGCCTCATGCAAACTGACAAGAACTTACATCTGTCTGCCACTAATTATATGTATGAATGTTGTAAATACCTCCTAAATCTGGAGGATAGCCTCTCATTAAAAAAAAACATACTGACAACACCCACCAGGTTGACCCCACATTCATCCATTGCCACTATGCTGCTCACTGGAAAATAAACCTTCCAATGCTGAAATAATTACCTCAACATCACAAAGACACTCTACCACCTGTTTACACAATATAGTCCACCACAAACACTCATAAGAGGGGTCACCTAGCTGATGTCACCAAACCCTTAAGGCCTTAATGGCCAGACATCTCACATGGAAATATCATGGTCATAGTAAGACACACAGATATATCAATTTGACAGTGAGCTGCACTTGAATCACTTTATTCCAAATACACTTATGACATAGCGATTGCCAGTGTGGATGTGAATGGCTTGAGACATACATCCCTGGAATGTATGACATTGTTGTATGACACCTTGGTGCTCCTGAAATATGCATCTGAGGCTGGTACACAGATAGCCTTGATCAGATCCAACATTCACTGAGAATTATGTCACAATATAAACAAAAAATAATTTACTTTAATAATTGGCCGAGTCTTTGGTGTGATTTTCATGGGGTTCAATATGTGTCAGCCTCGATCAAATCCAGCATTTACTGAGAATTATGCCACAATATAAACAAAAAATAATTTACTTTAATAATTGGCTGAGTCTTTGGTGTGATTCTCATGGGGTTCAATATGTTTCTGCCTAGAAGAAGATAGTCAAACTACTTTGCCCAGAATTGCCTGCATCTCTCACCTTGGAGGTTTCATATACTGACGAAAGCTTTCTCAACCCCCACAGAGCCTTGTTTAGACAATGTCGGTCTGCTACATCTTCCAACCAAGCCAGACCATACCTGGATAAAAGTAGCACTGTTCAGTGCTAGCAGCTTCAACAAGAAATTACTTTCCCTAAAAAGATTCCTCTACCTAGAAAAATAGTGGCATCTACATTTTCTCTGAAAAATGCTACCAGTGCATTGATAACATACCCTCCCTACTGGGATTCATTGCCTATGACTCATTAAAAACCTACCATTAAGGGCATCACTGTTTTAGATTGCGGTATGTCTACATTCCTCCACAGTTCTACTACATCTACATTCATAGGGAAAGATAATGACTTGGAACTCCTCCATACTGTACAAACTATCAATAAGATTCCCCTACCATAACCTAGCAAGCTCCAGACTCTCTTCCATGGAACCCGTTCTATGACACCCACTATACATGAGGCATAGCTGTACAAGTTTCATTCCTTTACTATACAGCCTAGTGCTATTACTATTGGGGATTTCAACTACCCGTCTTTACAGTGGAAGACCTATATTACTGAAAACAAATACATACAAAAGTTTGTAGGTTTCAAGAATGTCAGCTCACTTGTTCAGATTATGCTCTCTCCTAGCAGGAGTGAAAATGTGCTTGACTTGGATATCATGAACATTGCACCACTATACTCTGTGCCTATAGCTACTCTATCATTATGCATGTCTGACACCATGTGGTGGTTTTCACTAATACGATCCAACCCAATATGTTCACAAACCTCTCCATATCTTTAGGTATTTCTCCAAGGCAAACTTGTTGTATTGAGAAGATGACCTAAAGCAGATCACCCCCTCACCCCAAAAGACTGAGTAGCCAACACTGCTGCATTTGTAGAGAGCTGCTATGCACATCTAAATTCCTGCACTGAGATATTGTTTTTCATCTGCTGCAAATGCAATGCTAAATGTAGGAATAAACCTCTATAGTGGGCCCCAGTATAACAAACTACAAACTAAATTACAGTAACAAACTGTAATATAAAAGAAAAAAATCCTCAGCCTTAGAAACATGCTCCAAAATAGAACTCAATAAATTAAATAAATAACACAGAAATAAAATAAAATCCACCAAGACAAAGTGTGTGTGTGTTGTCTTTCGGCTTTTCCCAGTTAGGGGTCGCCACAGCGGAACTCCGGTCTGCTAATGATTGGCAGTAGATTTTTACGTGCCGAGTTGCCGGCCCTGATGCACAACCTTCAACGAAGGTATGCCCATTCACACATGTCTCCACACAGAAGATGCTCTAGCTGAGAATCGAACAGGACAACGTCTTACTGTGAGGCGACAACGCTACCGCAGCATCACCACCCAAGGCAAAGTATGACCTGAAAATCAGCACGACTAGCAATGATAACCATAAATAGTGTGTCAATAGTGCAGAAGGTCGTGGGTTCTATTCTCGCACCAGGCAAATTGATTGCTCTCATTCCAGAGCAGCATGGAGGGAGGGTGTTGCTACACTCCTGAGTGTGCCGTCCTTCAGATAAGAAGTTAAACTGAGGCCTCATCTACTCAAGTTGGTAGATGTAAAAGATCCCATGGCACCCATAGACAAGAGTAGGGGACGTTCCTTGATGACTTGGACAAATTTCCCCTAACAGTATAAATGCAACCTTGGGTCTCTCCTGAAAAAAAAAAAGCTACTAGCCTATTAGGCCTAACCCAGACAACAAAGGAAAAATAAATTCATTAACTCATTACATCTGAGTAACACCACCAGGTGCATCTGCAGTTAACTCCTACTGACACCTGTAGGTGTCAAATAATGCTTGTTCCTATTTGCATCAATAATTTCAAAACCATTCTATGTACAAAGTTTTAAAGGATTGCATCTTAAAGCTTACATAATGTCAAACTCAGCTGCATTAATATTTGATCTCTATCTAGTACGAGTAAGGAGATATTAACTGTTGATTTTATGATATTAATTTATATAGATATAATTTTTACATTTTTCTAAATGTTTCAACAACCAAGTAACACAGACAAAACTACTTAGCATCATATGAAAGCTCTCAACTAGATGAATAAAATGTTGTTGACAGTATGTATGTAACTTGAGTGGTTGCTGAGATATTGTAAGTTGTTTGCAAAATATTACAAATGCAATAGTACTGTGTTTACTGTGACTTACAAAATTCAGTTTAAGACCTAGAACATAAATAATACTACCATTATAAAAATAGTTTGTGCTGAAGAGTTAGTCATTTATATTTATTTCATTATCATTATGGTTCCAGAGATATGAACATTTGCTTGAAATGTGAGGACATCATTTGATTCTGCCAAAAGTTACAGTGCAAACTTCCTGAGCTCCATTGGACTGAATGAGTTAAGCTACACTAGCAACCTAAGATACAGTGCCCTGTATTGCACCAATTTAGTGTATAAAATCACCCGCTCAAACCATTTGGACATAGCTAACATGTTAGCAGATAAATTGTGTTTAAACTCCTCTGCCCTACTACCTACCCCTGATTTTTCCCACATGATAGATTATGAATAATTCCCCTAAGATCACCATAAACAAGTAACACAGGTTGTTTCAGAGGTAAAAAAAAGAAAAGCTCTTTGGTCTTGATAATGATCTGAGATGTTTCCTTGTTAGAATGAAAAACTGCCTCACAGACCCACAACTGAATCTGTTCAGCTTCAGCTTCTAAAATTGTTTCATGTCAGAAGTATAGACAGCAGCTGTAGGTGATTGCCTATACAAGGGTGTTCCTATCTCTGAATCTGGCAACTATACACCAATATGTCTTACACGCATTATGCAGGACAAGGGAGCACACTATTACAAAGTCATAACTAAAGATACTGGCAGCTTAAATTCCTTAAACTTAAACCAGCTTTGGAATGTAAAGGGTAGATCTTGCCTGCTTAACTTAATGAACTTTTCTAAAAAATTCACAGAGACTTTGTATGAAGGAAAACAGTGCACACAGCATACTTTGATCTGCCCAAGGCCTATCACATCATACCACACTCAGGCATTGCAGAATAGCTAATCAAACAAAAAGTAAATCTGTATGTAAATAAATGAGTTTCAAACGTGCTGATAGACAGAACTCATCAAATCAGGATTGGGGGTTCACTCTCCTCAAGAATATATGTTACCCATTGAGTCTGAAAGGGCTCTGCACTGGGGCTGCTCCTGTTTAGTATCCTCTTCCCTGATGTCAAAAATAATGTCAAGAGTCTCTGGCTGATTAAATACACATATGATTGCAAACTTTAAAGCATTGCCAGCTCTCCTAAGTATTCCCAGATCCTACAAGACAGTCTATCACATCCACAGGACTGGGGTCTAAATCTAAATGCAAGAAAGTATAGTATTGGTTCCTTTGGAAAACACAGGCGCTTTGTCCTTATCATCCAGAAGACATCCACCTGCTCAAAGTCAACAGAGTAATTAAGGTCCTGGGCATTTCTGTAGACAGTGAGCCCTCTTTCAACCACCATATCTCTACAGTTATTAAAAAATCCACCCAGGTACTTAATGAAATGGGATGAAGTAGTGGCCAGAGAAACTGAAACAAGAAAGCCCCTAACTGGACAACTCTAGGCCCAGATGCAGTACCTAACTTCTGGCTAAAAGTATTAACATCTTTATGCAAAGATAAGAACTACTTATATGCACATTCCAAACAGATACTAACCTGGTTAACAACGGAAAAGACAATACTCCTCCTTAAGAGTGAAGCTGTAAGCTATTCTAAAAACTATAGGCCAATAACCTGCCTTCCGACGATATATAAACTATATCCTAGAAATAATGCCAATGGAGTTTATAATCATTAAGAAGAAAATGCAATCATGGCAATAGAACAAAAGGGTAACAAAAGAAAGTCATATGGAACCAATGATCATTTGTTGTTAAATAAAATCAAAATGGGGAATTGTAAAACAGGGAATAATCTAAGTGTGACATGGACAGATTACAAAAAAGAATTTGTCAGCATCCCATATCCATGGATAAAGGAGTGTTTACAGATGTGTAAGATACAGCCTACATTGATCAATTACTTTACAGTGATCATAAAACAGTAGCAAACTACTCTGCAGCTAATCCATGATAAATGATAAATTATTATCCCAGGGATAAAAAAAATAAAGGGCGACTCTTTTAAACCTCTGCTCCTTTGTCTTCCCCTTAACCCATTAAGCTGTCTACTTAACATATTATGTCATGGTTACAATTTGGCTCCCAGAAATCAGTGAAGTGTAGAGTTCTAATCATTTTGTGGATGATTTAAAACTGTATATTTCATCAGATGAGGAGCTGAGTGCACAACTCCAAATGATCAAAACTTCCTCAGATGATATAAAAATGTCATTTGGGCTTGATAAATGCACAAAAGCAACATTTAAAACAGGAAACCTGCAGCACCAAGAAAATATCAGCCTGGGACAGGAATGTGATATAAAAGAACTCGAGTAAGAGGATGTGTATAAATATTAGAAACATGAACAAATGTGAACAAAACACAGTAAAGAATATTTTAGAAGACTGAAATTAATACTGAAAGCAACCCTGACATCTAGGAATGAAGCCCAAGCTAAAAAACAATTTCTATTCCTGTTATTATAGTTTTGGGGTGATTGTCTGGCCCCAAAAGGTACTGCATCAGCTGGACAGGAAAACAAGAAAAATGATTTATGCCCATCAAATGATATATAAAAATCAGTGTATACCAAGATTATATATTCCGCATTTTAAAGAAGGTATGGGCCTCCTCGAAATTGATTACATGTATAGATCTGCAATCATAGAACTGCATACATATCTACTGACTTCACCAGATCCAAACACAGCTTTGAAACATGAGAAGAACAACTCTAAAGTGACTTCCCTGCTTAATTTAGCAAAAACATTATCAGTGTCGAGGAAATAGAAATCAGTCCAGAAGCAGACAAAAATTAGCTAGCAAATGAATGTGCCAAAAAAACCCAAAAGAAATAATATAAAGAGAAAGATGTGGAAAAGGCATTATTATAGTTGCAAATACAGAAAACTCCTGGAACAACCTCATGTCAATCAGAATCTGACTCAGGAATGGTTAAGGAGGAATGAATTTAAACCAAAGGATGAAAGGTTAATATTGGCAACCCAGGATAGTGAACTATGTACACATTGGTTTACAAAGTCTGCTAAGCATGGATTAGACACAGACAAATGCAGGTTATGTAAAACAGAACTGGAAACAATTTGACATCTTGTTGCTGGGTGTTATACACTAATAGCAGAGGGCCTGTATACTGTATGGCATAATGTGGCAAGACTGTTGCATTGGGGATTGTACAAATATTACAATACTGAAGTAGCTGAGAAGCTTTGAAAACATGAGCCAAAAAGCATTATAGAGAATGATGTAGTTTATATCACATGGGATCAACCCTTACCAACAGTTCAAAAAGCAGATGAATGAACATCCATGCAAAGAAGACAAAAAACAGCATTGATCATTGAAACTGTTACACTGTTATTACATATACATACCTATACAAACTACAAAAGCAAAGTACCAAGACCACTATGGCAATAAACATAAACAAAATACTTTAATAAAGTGAAAAAAAATGTGTATACAAGATGAGTGCTTTTGGGTAGGAACCCTTTTTCAAGTCTTCTTCTTCTTCTTCTTCTTCTTTCGGCTGCTCCTGTTAGGGGTCGCCACAGCAGATCAACTGTTTCCATTTCTTCCTGTCCTCTGCATCTTGCTCTGTCACTCCAACCACCTGCATGTTTTCCTGTTACCTGGCAGCTTCATCCTTAGCATCTTTTTCCCAATATACTCTGCATCCCTCCTTAGCACATGTGCAAACCAACGTAATCTTGCCTCTCTGGCTTTGTCTCCAAACCTTCCAACCTGGGCTGACCCTCTAATATACTTATTCCTAATCCTGTCCATCCTCGTCACACCCAGCGCAAATCTTAACATCTTCAACTCTGCCACAAAATTACATGGTTTCTTAAAAAGAACCTTTCAACCAATCACATATAAAATGCAAATGAGTGAAGATGTACAATAAAATATTATTGGTCGAAATAAAACCTACCATTCAATCATACTTTGTATATATCCTCTTGCCTCCATTGGTTAGAGAGAGACACCGAATAACCAGTGTAAAGCACAAATGCATTATCCAATCAAAGATCCTGTAAACCAGCTTGGTATATTTTAAAGCAAGGTTTATTCATTGTGTGCAGACTTAAACCATGCATCTGTTGGCTGTGGAACATACTCTAAGCAAGACAAATAGCCAATCTGATTGCACTCCATAGATGAGTGCACAGTCAATGTATACAAAAATCCAATTATATCTCAGTGAAAACCATGGACCGAAGTGTTGTAGCACTGATTGTTCAATGTTGCACATACATTAAATGAAACATCATAGAATAATACTTCTAATCATATAATCCCAATGTCCATTGTCCATTAAAATGATGGATATCTTGTTTTACTGGCTTCACCCTATAGCAACTATGATTGGATGCAACATTATTCAACAACCAATGAATACTCACTTGTTTTTTTCTATGTACTATCGGTTACTTGTACTTCATGGTGTTTGTTGTAGGTTTTTATATATAAACTTCCTCAGCATCACTTGGTTATTTAGATTCGTGTTTAATATGAATTCTTAAGTGCATATTCTAATAATCAGCTTGCTAGTGCATTGCACTTTTCAATTTAACAGTGTTTCTGTGTTAGCTATTGGGCGACGTCTCTCTGACCATTTTTTTACGTTATTTTTTACATGTTATTTTTCATTATTCTTCATCTTAATGATTGTTTTGGATGGGATGTGTTTGAAGTATTATTCTGTATGATGTTTCATTTAGTGTATGTGCAACATTGAATAATCAGTGCTACAGCACTTCAGTCTGTGGTTTTCACTGAGATATAATTGGATTTTCGTATACATTGACTGTGCACTCATCTATGGACTGCAATAAGATTGGCAATTTGTCTTGCTTAGAAAATGTTCCCCAACCAATAGACGCATGGTTTAAGTCTGTCACACAATGAATACACCTTACTTTAAAATATACTGTGCTGGTTTACAGTGTCTTTGATTGGATAATGCATTTGTATCATACACTGGTTATTCAATGTCTTTCTCTAACCAATGGAGGTAAGAGGACATATACAATGTATGATTGGATTGTAGGTTTTATTTTAACCAATAATATTTTATTGTACATCTTTACTCATTTACATTTTATATGTGATTTGTTGAAAGGTTCTTTTTAATAAACCATGTAATTTTAAGGCTTTTAGACCTGAAAAAGGGTTTCTACCCAAAGGTGCGCATCTTGTATACACATTTTTTTACTTTATTAAAGTATTTTATTTATGTTTATTGCCATGGTGGTCATGGTACTTTGCTTTTGTAGTTTGTTATTTAGATTCCAGTACCTACCATTAGTGACCAGGATCTTTTTTTGTTTTGGCTTCATATACATGCATATATATATATATATATATATATATATATATATATATATATATATATATATATATATATATGTATGTATATATATATAGATATATATATATATATATATATATATATATATATATATTTTTTTATTATTTATTTTGTGTGTGTGTGTGTGTGTGTGTGTGTGTGTGTGTAATACCAGGATTTGCAGGCATATATGTATAATACCAGGATTTGCAGGCAGTAGGAGCAATGGTCCTCATAAAAAAGTATTTACCGTCATATTTAGATATGCTGCTGATACACATCCATATGAATTGCAGAAGGAATTACTTTGGAACACATTGCAGGTGCTGCAAAGAGCAATTTTGTCTAACATGAAAAACTTAAACAATATTAATTTTGCAAACTGTAATCATACTTTAACTTTGAAATGGGGTCCATCCCCATCATGGTTATTGGTGACATGGGATATGCTCTGGATCCATGGCCTATGACACCAATACAAAATCCTGACTGCATGACAGAGATGACATACTTACATAACCTGTTCAAATAGCTTTGCAGTTACTTTGCTTCAGGTTGTGTGTTTTAGGAGTGTTTGTGCTGTATTTCCAATGGCCTGATGAAGCATCATTTGAAACATGAAAGCTCTTGCATACTTGTCATTTTATTTGTCTTTTAAGCTGTCGTCTTGGATTTCTCTGCATGCTCTTCTAGGAACCAGCTCAAAGCAAGGATGGATTTCACAGGTGACACAGCTGTGTCAATGGATACAGGTAAAAGGATGAGCTCCAGAGTGACTGTCACCGAAGGTAACAGTGTGCAGTCAGAATATGTTAGAGTGAATCTGCCATCATCACCAGACTCTGGTGTTGCACTGACTTCTGGCATGTCCTGCTCCATCAAAGCTGGCACCATGACCATTACACTTGTGAAGGCAGAGAGATCATAGGATCATAGGAGGTTACTAGGCTAATGGCCCTGGGGCCCTTAAAGCCTAGCTAAGAGTTTAACCCCAAAAAGAAACCTCAGTCAGCATTTGTTGCCCTGCCAATGAAGGACACAGATGGAACCCCTGAGAGAAATTTCTGGTTTCCCATCCACTCATCAAGGTTATGCTTGAAGAGGGTCAGCGAAGTACTCTGCTTGACGTGTATGGACAGTATATTCCAGAGACGGGGCAGCCTCTGGGAGACAAGCCTGACTCTCTAGCAGGTTTATTGATGTCGCAAATTACATTCAGGCCATTCAAGTGGGTAATGTGTGAAAAGTTAGACTTACAGATATGAAGCATCTCTTGTAGGGCAGGGTCCAAGATTACCTTGTAGGCGAGACACAGAAAACCTCTGAGCAATCTGTGTAATACCAAGTAGAGTGATAGTGATTTGAGCCTGTCCACATAGAATAGGTATTGGAGGCCATGGATTTTCTTTGTGAGGTATTTCTGTGGACTTTCCACTTGGTGCAAATGTTTGGAGAGGTACATACCAAATGGGGCATTATACTCAATTACTGGTCTAATGAGGGAGGAGTATAGAGATGTAATAACCTTCTTTTTTCTGTATACAAATAGACCCATGTGTGTACAAATTCTGAAATAAGACAATTCCATACCCTAGTGCTGCACCAGTATTGCAGAAAACAGATCATGCGAAGAATGGAGACAAACATAGCTAAAGAAATCTGCCACAATGCTGCATCCCAGAAATGCCTGTAAAGGACATATGACAATATTTGCCATCAGAATGCTCAGGCCATTGGTACACCACAATACTCTGCTATTTCACAACAGTTTTGACAACCTGGTAGATTCACCACAGAGACATGCAATCTTGTGCCAGTTTAGCTCCTCTTACATCCAGGCCTCCGCCAGGTATTATCATCCTCTCAATGTGCACTGACAGGGACATAAGGAAATAGTCTGTGTCAGTGATTGTGGTCATCCTGCCTCATGTAATAACTTCAGCCTTTGTTTAGGTATGCAGAATCACGTCAATGATCCTGTGGTGGACCTTTTGTGTCCATCGATTATGTCCGCTAATGGCACTGACATCTGTAAGAATATCCTACCCTACCTACTCCTGAAAGGCCCTGTCAGACTTATTTGTGTTCAAAATGCACCACTCATGTACACATAGGGTGTGCAGAGACACGACTGTCTCTGTCAGGGTTCTCCAGTTGCTGATGCTGTTTTGGTGCCATTAATGTTCCTGTCCATGGGGACATGTACATATGATCATTTCTAAGACAAAAATATGCGTGTACAATTTTCTAATAATTTGACAGAAAGTGACAAAATTAAGATTGTCCTTAAATAATTCAAAGCAGAAGGCTTGGAGTTCATTGTCAGTGATTAATGATAGCAATTTTCCATTGTGAGAGTGTGATACCCTTGTGGTAAAGATACTTGAGTGGCTTGGCTAAGATATAAGAACATACACACTTGCCAAATGGGGAATCAGTAGGAAACATCTTTAAAATAATTGTAATATATTTGCTGCTTATCCCGTTGTTGTAGAATGGCAAAGAGAGTAAAGGGGGAGGTCTGTTATGCTGACGGTGGGGTTCTGAGTTGTTGAGGTAATGGAAGAAGGAGAATTTTGCTAGAAAATCCAGGAGAATTAAGGAGGGTGAAGGAGTAGATACAGTCTTGTTTAATATGGACATTTGATGTGTGTGTGGTGGACAGGAGTCTTCCTGTAATTTGATTTACTAGATTCTCAGATTTCTTTCATTTGTAGTGAGGTTTAGGCTGCTTATAAAAAGGAGGATTTGCATCACCTGGTGGTTTATCCTGCTAGATTATTTAGTAGGATGAATTTTTATCTGCTTTCTGTTTAGGGCATATTTTTTTCCATGTTGTCAAGCTTGGTCCTTTACTTTGTATAGACAAATTTGCTTTTTTGAAGCCTCATATTCTGTGTTGTTCACAGATTTTTGGGAAGTATTTATCTTGGAATAAAACACTGATGTATGCCGAAGCTAAGAATATAACTAAAAAGCAAAAACTTAACACTGCTTATCTAAAAGCAGGAGACCAGAAATCATTGTACTTCTAAGTTATTGTTTTGCATTTTGTGGTTTGTCGGTTGACTATAAACACACGATTTTTATTTCATGATTTAAATTTGGTGTCTAAATGTCAACAGCACACGAGAAAAAAAAAAAACTGCACCAGATAAAGCCCAGTCCTAGTTCCTAAGTAAAATGTCAAGAAAATCAAACAGACACCAGCACAGTATACAAATAAAACTTTTAATCAGATAAAAGTCAAAAAGCAAATGTAAGGGTTTTCGCTTAGTACACCTAAGCTTCTTCAGACATACATTAACTTAAAAAACATCATGTTATATAGAACATTACATCCAATAATACTTCACAGGCGATTAGCCAGTAATTACTCTCATTAGGGGAGACCGAGTGTGTTAAAATCACCCCCCCCCCAAATCCCATAAGTTCTATTTAGTCACTACAGATCACGAAAACAATAAAAAGCACTGTACTAATATGATGTGCATAGCATATAACTTAAACATTTCATGGATTCTAACAAATGCACATAATAAAAAACTACTATATACATTTCCATTGTAATATGACACCTATTTGTCACAAAAAATATATAACGCCTTGCATAAAACATTCAGTTGTATCAAAAACAATCCTAGCCATTCATTAAAAGCAGTTGAAAGTAACCACAGTGATTTCTAGTATCACAATTAATATATACCTAGATATACATAGTTGAACATATAGAATGCACCCCAGGCATTATTTAAGAATAAGTTCTTTTAATTCATGTCATATTTAATAAAACAAATAAGCACAATGATATTAATATACCTTTATTGTGCTTTTATAGCCATACTGTGATATACTCCACATCATTCTGTTGACTAAACTCACGAGAATACTCTTGTCATAAACAATGAACCCTCATTACTATGGTAGCAGCGCAACTTAGAAACACTATACAAACATAAATCAAGTGCCTAAACATAACAAAATGAATAATAACAAATAAAATAAATATTAAAAACACTCTTAACAACTCCTATCTCCATGCTTGAACATAAATATATACATAAATCTCCAAAAACTACATACTCGGGCAGTAAACATATATACCAGGCACTATTTGAAAATGAACTCTCGTGACTTTTACCATATTCAATAAAGCAAATTAAAAGAATAGTATAAATATACCTTAGTGGTGTTTATAAAGCCATGCTGCTATATATCCCACATCCTACCATACTTAAAAACTCATGAGAACGCTATCGCCATAAATAATAAGCCCTGTTTGCTGCAATAACAGTGTGTCTCATTATCACTACCCAAAATATGAACTAAGCACTTAAACATAGCATACTGACAGCACCTATCAAATATGTGTGTTAAATTCCAAAACAAACATAGTTGGACATTTAACACATGCTTCCGAACATGTTCAAGGGTAAATTCATTTGATTTACATCATATTCAATGAAACAAATAGGTACAATCATGTTTGTATACCTTAATGGTGTTTTCTAAAACCCATACTACCATGCACTTCACACCCTAATGTTCTAAAACTTCCGATAGAAGTTAATGCTGTAAGCAACCAACCCCAGTTGCTATAACAACGGCATGCTTCAGAAATGCTACCCAAACATAAACTAAATACCTAAAAATGGCATGCTGAAACATAAAAAGTAAAAATAAAAATAATAATAAAAATACATACACACATATATATATATATATATATATATATATATATATATATTTTTTTTTTTTTTAAACCCTTTAACAACCCCTATCTGGTAAACATAACATAAGTCCAAAAAAGAGGAAAAAAGGCATGCCAACAAAAACATCATATCAAACTAAACAAAAAATATACGTCTAATAAATTATATGCATGATGAATAAAGAATCAAGTAACAACTAGATATAACCACAACACAACGACCAAATATAATTACATTGAATCTAACCCACAATACAAAATTATCATAAATATACATATATCCCAGGCAATCATATACATAGAATGTCAACAACTTGAAAAAAAATACAGGGACTCTAGGAACACTATTGATATATATATATATATATATATATATATATATATATATATATATATATATATATACTTATTATCCAGGAAATAACAAGTGAAGAACCAAACCACGGCAAAGAATACCAACATAAAAACGTATGTCCCTGCTATGACCCTACATAGATCTCCCCTCCCCCCACACTCACATCACTCTCAGTTGATCCTACTTACACTCTTGACTCTCCCTCATTGTACAGTAACAAATAATTTGTCCTGAGAAGAAGAAAGGAAAAAAAAATTCAATTTATTTTTTCTTTCAATTATAATCTTCACGTGTAGTTGTTTATTTCTTACTATTGTTTGCTATTATTGTTAGTAGTACTTGTTTTCTTACTGTAATAATATATTGTACTTTCTGGAGCTTTTCTCCGCGGGTCTCCACTGAAAATGGGACAAAATCCCAGTTGGACTAACACGGTTAACAAATGTCAATAACTAAATAAATAAATAAATATTTATTGTGAATGCTTTTGCAGCCAAATAAGCAGCTTCATCAGACAAAATCAAGTAAAAAATCCACCATATTTAAACAACAAACAGCCAATGGGATGACAGATATAAACAATTTATATTTAAATCTACTATTAAAATACCATATTTTAATACTGGTAATAAAATCAATATACACAAAATATATTAACCATCAAATGTACTAGAAAACAGTTAAAAATAAAAATAAGAATAAAAACACGTGTGTATGTGTGTGTGTGTGTGTGTGTGTGTGTGTGTGTGTGTGTGTGTGTGTGTGTGTGTGTGTGTGTGTGTGTGTGTGTGTGCATGCACGTGTGTGTATGTGTGTGTGTGTGTGTGTGTGTGTGTATATATATATATATATATATATATATATATAGATGGTGGTATAAGATTTATCTAGAAATTTGCTTGGCCTGTAATATTGGTTTGATGGAAATCTTGTCATTCAGGCCTCTCCCCCTACTGGCTTGCATTCTGATAATCCATTTCAATTCAGAAGTTTCTGTCCAATTCTTAATGTCCCCCCTATATACACTAAGATGAATGGTTTCCACCACCTAAGCAATATATGGCTATGTCAGTGCAATCATCCCCCCCGATTGACCTTATTCCTCTCTGCCTTCTTGCCTCACACTCTTCTTCCATACACATACCTCCCCACTCCACTTCTTTTCCACGAGTATTTCACTACATTACCCTTACTAGTTCTACTCTCTGCAGCTTTTTAGCTGTACTGATGATGAATGTAAATTCTGCTGATGTATGCAGATTTTTGACTATGTATTCCACCATGATGTACTTATTATTCATTTTGATTCTATTTGTCTATTATTGCAAACTCTGCTTAATTTTACCCTTAGTAACTATTGTTTATGTAGCTATGTATTATGTATATCACTTCATTAGTCATGTAGCTGTGTATGTGGTGCTTTTCTCCCTGGGTCTCCACTGAAAAAGGGCTCTGGCCCAGCTGGACTAACCTAGTCAACAAATGTCATATAAATAAATAAATAAATAAATAAATAAATTTTAACTGCCATGAATCTAAATTTGTGTGTAGGACCATATTGCATAACATGCCTAGCAAGTGCATTGGTATTCATAGCATGTTTTATATTATAAACATGTTCCCTTAATTCGGTCTCTAAGCCTCTTGTTGGTCCGGCCAATATAAAAAAATAAGCATGCCTCACAATAGGAAAGATATACTACATGAAATGAATTACAACTAAGATGTACACTAAACTCTAGACATCTATGGGTACCTGGATGCACAAACCTACTAGTTGTATCTAGAAAAGTATAGAAGTTACATCTATTACAAGGATATGTACCTATATTGTGAGAATCAACAGCAGGGGAAAACATCAGACCTATGATGACATAACATTATTTTAAGTGATTTCTTATTTTTGAACATAAATTTAGGTATCAGACCCACTACAGATCTTACTTGTGGATCTGCACGTAGGATGTGCCAATTCCTCCTGAAAACATCTTGTATCAACCTAGTGTTACTAGAATAAGTAAGAGGAACTCTGAATGTTCCTGTGCCATTCTCTCTGTCTCCATTCTGCAAAGGATGCTCAGAGAAATAAGGTTTCCCTTTGTCCAACCTTAAAGAAGGTAATATTGACAATGTTTTATCAATCTCACTACCCCTATAACCTCTTTCTTCAAATCTAACCTTTAATGCATCTAACTCTTGATAGTAACCTTCCTGACTGGCATTTAACCTAGATGCTCATAAACCTTGTCCCGTGATGACATTCTTGAAAATGTGTGTAGGGTGCATACTTTGTTGTTGGAGATATGTGTTCCTATAAGAACTCTTCCTGAACACTCTAGTATTATTGTTACCTTCCACAGCTTTCCAAATCTTAACATCTAGGAATTCTATTTCTTCATAAGTGCTACATACAGTAAATTTCAAGAAAGGGGTGCTATTATTCATGTATTTATGAAGGCCCAGAATCAAGCCCTTGTCCCCACTCTATTCATTCTCCCAAGCAGCCATGACAGTGTTGGCGTAGCTATTGGCACATGAGGTGCCCTTAGCTACGCCATCCTTCTGTCAATATATACTGTGTTCAAACATAAACACATTATTCTCTAATTTTGTCTCCATAAGGAGGCAAAGCAGGTCTATAAACTTAGCTTCATAATGCCCATCTTCAACTAAATATGCCCTTAACATACTGACCCCAATGTTGTTAGGTATAACCGCAAAGAGTGATTGCAAATCAAAAGTGACAAAATAACAATTCTTAATATTCCCATACTCTCTTGTGAACTTAAAAATGATCACCCAAAAATTGTTCAGTGTCCTTGAGTATATATCTGTTTCTATCAAGGACCGTTCTCAAATATTTCTCTAAAAATACCGGCAATGGCTTGGTGCACCACCATCTACCTGCCACAGTTGGTTTCAATGGGGGACATAGGGCATCCTTATGGATCTTGGGGAGGCCTTGTATCAATGGAATTAAAGGTTCATCCAACACAAGAAATCTGAACAGATCAAGACTAATGTTGTTGTGTCTTTCGGCTTTTTCCCGGTTAGGGGTTGCCACAGTGGAACTCCGGTCCGCTAATGATTGACAGTAGATTTTTTTTATGTGCCGAGTTGCTGGCCCTGACGCACAACCTTCAATGAAGATACTCCCATTCATGCATGTCTCCACACAGAAGATGCTCTAGCTGAGAATCGAACAGGACAACGTCTTACTGTGAGGTGACAACACTACTGCAGCACCACCACTGCAGACTAATAACATGAAAAATAAAACAATCATACAATGCATGATATATCCTATCATATTATCCATCTGTTTCCTAGTCACCTTTTCATAGGTACTAGCATCATTAAGCATCTGCAAGAGTGAATCACAATAAAATCTGCTATCCATAATAACCACTGGACCACCTTTATTGGTAGACTAATGGAAATAGAATTGTCATTTTGAAATTCCTTTAAAGCCATGCTTTCATTACTACTCAAATTTCTGAAATGTTTACCATGCATCCCACTATCAAATAATTTGATAATCTCATTCTCACACATTTTCTCAAGACTATCTAAAGTGGAATTATTAAGCAGGTTAAAAGTGCTCCTTCTGCGAAAAACATTATTATTAGTAGCATCAAACACTGTATTGCCATACTGTACTTTCAACATAACATTCCATATAAAAGTTTAAATTCAATAATACAGATAGTTATATAAGTTTTTCTGGCTGGTATAAAACTCATACCTTTCAGCAATAATTATTCCTCATACAGTGTTAGAGCTATAGATGAAATGTTCCAAACTAATGATCATTCATTGACTACCACATTTTCTTGAGTGTTCTATTGTTGGCCTGTTTAGGCACTGCTTTCCTTTTCATTCTGCTCCTGCTGCTCGAACGTCGATGTACTCTGGCCAAACTGATTGGAAAAGGGAGGAATAATTCACTCTTGGCAAAGTTTCCCATTGTTACAGGCAAAGTGGTGTTATCAGAGACATTTTAGATCAAACTGTATAGATGTATTCATGTTTTTCTTGCATGCACCTCCATCCACCATGCTCATTACAAGTTGTGTAGTTTGTGAAACAGAGCTGTTAGTTGCTGGAACTTCCAAGATAGCAGGGGCACTTATCTTAATTCTCCTTAAAGGCGCCGCTGTCTCTAACTGCACAGCTGAGCTTTCATCTGCATTTTGGTCCTTAAACTTCGGACACACAAACACATGTCCTAAGGCAAAATCATTACAGTCTCTCTCAAGCTTCTTTTGCTTCTGGTTTAACAGCTGTTTCTCATAAAAAGAGGCAGAATCAATGACACTATCCATTTTTTCATCCACAACCTCCACGGGAAAATTGTTGTAAAGTTCCGTTTGCAGGTCCTGAATGACAGAGATCAACCTGCGTTCTTCAGGTTTAAAATAATCTATGAGTGATCTTAAGTAGCTGAAGCTAAGATCCAGATTTAACTGTTGCCACTTAATCAGTAGTTCCTTATACGTGTCTCTATGTGCAGGCATATTTAACCCACGAATCCTTGGAGGTATGACACATAAATTCAGACAAGCTTCTAAATGATGGCCTCCTAGAATGCTTGTAAGCCGAGGAGCTAGAGTTTCATTAAATTTGTGCTTTTTGAATCACTAGTCTTTGTTGTTTTATTCAAAGCTTCAAAATGGTACCTTGCATCTGCAGTCTCTTTAATTTAAATGGTTCATTCTCCAATTTTAACATCTCTTTCCTTAAAAAGGTTAAATCATAGTCTCACACCCTTTCAGGATCAGTAGAGTTAAACCCCTCGAGTTGTAAAGGAAGATTTTTATTCTCTTCAATGAAATTACAAAACCTTTCATGACGTTTTCCCATTTCCACACTTGCCGTCGGGCTGTAATCCAACTCAGGGATATTATTATTTCTTTCAGCCATGGTCCCACGCTGCCCATAAAAGGTATCCACAAAATGGAAAATGACAGTTGCAGCAGTAAGGATAAATGGTCCAACAAAGAAAAACAAATAAATGTCCAGGAAATAACAAGTGAAGAACCAAACCACGGCAAGGAATACCAACATAAAAATGTATTTATTGTGAATGCTTTCACAGCCAAATAAGCCCCTTCATCAGACAAAATTAAGTAAAAAATGCACCATACTTAAAAATCAAACAGACAATGGAATGGCAGATATAATTAAACAATTTAATATTTAAATCAACTATTAAAACACTATATCCTAATACTGGTAATAAAATTAATAACACAAAACTATATGAACCATCAAATGTACTGGAAAACAGTTAAATATAGAAATTTTTTAAGAAGTAATAGTGATGTTGACACAGGGTTTATTCAGACTTTATGTATGTTAATGGAACTAGTACTTACAAATAATGTCTTCACTTTTGATGGGAATTATTATATCCAGCTATATGGGGTGGTCATGGGTAAACATTTGCCAATTCATGAGCTAACATTGTGATGGCACACTGGGAAAACATGATAAGTATAGCTAATGGAGCCTACAAGAGACATCTCTTATATTACGGTAGATTTGAGGATGATATATTTTGTGTGTGGCAGGGACATATGGAAGAACTATCTTAGTTCATTGAATTTTTAAATGAGAGTATATCTTTTGTAAGATTTACATCTCACATATCTAGGAATGAAATTGATTTTCTGGATGTGAAATTGACTAAGCATGCTATGAAGTTAAATACCCAAATATTTAGGAAAAGATGCAAACAAAATAGCTTTTTGATGAGGTCAAGAATGCATCCTAAATATGTATTTATTAACGTATTAAAAGGAGAAGCTTTGTGCCTTTCCAGGTTCACTAGTAAAGATGAAATATTAAATGAGCAGGTAAGATTATTGAAAAAAGAGTTTTTGAATAGGGTCTATACTGAGCAGGAGTATGATACCCAACTTCAGATAGCCCATGTGTAAAGACATAGGAAAAGCAACCCTATTTTTTCTGGGAGGAATAGGTTTGGTAGTAACACGCCCCACACACTTTATAAAAGAGAATGTAGACCGTGTCTTCCTTTCCCTTCTGATAATAGGAGAATTATGGAAATAGTACACAAGAATTGGCATATATTGGTAGTCGATGAAGGTTTAAGATAGGTTGTACGGCTCCATTCCAAGGTTTCTTTTAAGAATTTGAAGTCCTTCAAAAGACGTTTATGCCACAGACGTGGTATCCAGTCTAAGCAAACCATCTCAGTGAGACAAAGGACCTTTGGTTGTAGACATTGTAATTTTTGTAAGTATGTAACCAACAAAAATATCTTTATACATCCAACGAAAAGGAAGGAATATATATTTTGGCTTTATGCTGATTGTTTTACTATGAATGTTGTGTATTTAGCTCAATGTGATCAGTGATCCATGTTCTATGCAGGTATGACTACTAGGGCCCTGAGGGATAGAATCAGGGAACACATTTACTACAGTAATGCTGGAGATACCAGAAATGTTGTAGCCAAGCACACTATAGAACAGGGTTATACACACCATTTTAAGTTTATTGTTCTTCAAGTATTAATTCCCACTGTGAGGTTGGGGAACAACAGGAATATCTTAGAGAAAATCGAACAGAAATGGATAGCTTTATTGCGAGTAGATAGAAATTTAGGTCTAAATGAAGCTTTATCACTTGTACATTTTTGAAAGATAGGAAGTTGGTAGGACATGTTTAACTGTTATGTTTCATTGTTTCCATCATTTATTATGTATATATATATATATATATATATATATATATATATATATATATATATATATTTGCACAGAATTTCTATTTCATGATTTGGTGTATTAGATATAGTATATGGTCCATGTGAGGGGAAGGGATCTTTACAGATAAATGGTTATTTTGAGCTCTATTCTTACTTTAATAAGTATATTGATGTAAATAGTGTGGTAAGAAATAGCCAGGGAACTGTTATGGCTAGGCTTGTATAGGCCCTAGGGCCAATAGCCAAGTACCAACCTATGAACCTATATATCAATGGTGCTCTTAGAGTCCCTGTGTTTTTTTTTTCAGTTGTTGGCATTGTATATATACGATCGCCTTGGATATATGTAAAGTTATGATAATTATATATTGTGGGTTAGATTCAATGTAATTATATTTGGTCACTGTGTTGGGGTTATATCTGGTTGTTACTTGATTCATTATTCATCATACATATACTTTATTAGGCAAGTATATTTTTTGTTTAGTTTGATATGATGTTTTTCTTGGCATGCCATTTTTCTTCTTTTTTTGGACTTATGTTATGTTAACCAGATAGGTTTTGTTAGAATGCTTTAAAAAAAAATGTATATATATATATATATATATATATATATATATATATATATATATATATATATATATATATATATATATATATATATATATATATATATATTTATGTATAGGTTCCCTACATCACAACAAAAGCTCAGAAGGGAGACATTGACATCACCGATGCCAGAAGACTGACAGAGCAGATAACCGACAACTCGGAATCCCGACAGCGAAAACACCGACACGGGAAACGTGTGAGCGTGACTAGGTAAGTGTGCGATAGTGAGGGATTTAGGGTTAGGGTGCGTGTAAGGTGTGTGCGTGATAGTGAGGGATTTAGGGTTAGGGTACGTGTAAGGTAAGTGTGCGATAGTGAGGGACTTCGGGTTTTGGTGTGGGTAAGGTAAGTGTGCGATAGTGAGGGACTTGAGGCTTGGGGCGGGTTAAGTGAGTTAGGGTTAGGGTGCGGGTAAGGTAAGTGTGTGATAGTGAGGGACTTGAGGGGGGCGTGAGGGTTAGGGGCAGATTAAGTGAGTTAGGGTTAGGGTGCGAGTAAGTTAAGTGTGCAATAGTGATGGACCTTAGGGTTAGGGTTTGGGTTAAGGTTAGTGCATAGATAGTTCTGTGTAAGGTGTAGTGTAGGTTTTTAGGCTGTTGGTTTGCTTGTATTGTGTGTGTGTTGTGTGGAACAGTGAACGTTTTGTTTTGTTAACTGTCGGTATTGTGGTTTGTCGGGCATGTGAGCTTTCGTGTTTTTGCGGTTTCGTTCTTGTGGTGTCGGTGTTGTGGGTGTCGGTGTTGTGAACTGTCGGTCTAATGTAGTAGATCCATATATATATATATATATATATATATATATATATATATATATATATATATATATATATATATATGGTTCCCCTTCAGAAGGTCGAACGGCTGAAATCTCGAAATGCATATGGCCGAAGCCATATGCTCGAATTTCAGAAGCTTGACCTTCTGAAAGGGAAATTAAAAAAAAAAAAATACAAAACAATGTTTCTGCAGGGGGCAAGCCCCCCTGCACCCCCACACCCCCCGCTACTTATTTATACCAACTGCAAGATCGCACTACAGCGCAGAAAGGGAAATCTCCCATTCTGCGCTGTATGCCGTTCCCCATTCACAAGGTCGAGCTTCTGAAATTTCGAGCATATGGTTTCAACCATATGCATTTTGAGATTTCCGCCATTCTACCTTCTGAAGAGGAACCATATATATATATATATATATATATATATATATATATATATATATATATATATATATATGTAAATATATATATACATATATATACATATATATATATACAGATATATACATATATATACACATATATATATACAGATATATACATATATATACATATACATATATATATATATATATATATATATATATATATATATGTGTATATCTATATATCTATATATATATATATCGATATATATGTATATCTATATATATATATATATATATATATATATATATACATATCTGTATATGTATATATATATATATATATATATATATATATATATATATATATTATTTTTCTGTTTTCTTTTTATGTTTCAGCATGCCATTTTTAGGTATTTAGTTTATGTTTGGGCAACGTTTTTGAGGTACGCCATTGTTATAGCAAATGTGGTTGGTTGTTTATGGCGAGAATTTCTATCGACAAGTGACAAGTGGGGTACCTCTGGGTTCAGTCCTAGGACCACTCTTGTTTAGCATCTACTTCTCTGAAGTACAGGCCAACACTAATGGACTCTGGCTAACAAAGTGTGCAGATGACTGCAAACTGGGAGCCATTATTGAACCCCCAAATTATGTGGATATTCTACAAAAGGGACCTACAGAAACAGATGCTTGGTGCCAGAGCCATTGGCTCAAGCTTAATGCCAAAAAATGTATAGTTATCCCCTTTGGGAAAAACCATGTACACATGTATTATCACATAGGCGGCAGTACACTAAACACCAAAAGTGTGATGAGAGACTTAGGGACACAGGTGGACAGTGGTCTGACCTTCGATAACCACATTGCCACAACAGTCAAAAAAATCCTTCTATGTGGCACACCTCATCAATAACGGCTTTTCATCCAGAAAAAAGGAGGTCATTGTCCCACTGTACTCATCCCTCGTTAGACCCATTATAGAGTACAATGCCCCGTTTGCTATGTACCTCACAAAACATCTGCAACAGCTGGAAAGGCCACAGAAATACTGCACTAAAAGAATCACAGGCCTAAAGCAGATGCCCTATGCTGACAGTATATAAAAACTCCAGCTATACTCTGTGGCATATCGTCTACTCAGAGGCGATCTCTTCTTAACATACAAGGCCATGTCAAAACCTGAGTTGTTGGACATGCTCCATCTAAAGAAATCCCAATCCCTCAGAGCCACATGCTCCAGGGATCTAATCCTTGTCATCACAATGAATAAAACATGCTGGAGGGATAGGTTCCTGACCCAGAGACTCCACATACTCTGGAATAGACTGCCCATACATGTCAAGCAGAGCGCCTCCTTGGCCCTCTTCAAAAGGAACCTTAACAATTGGATGGGAGATAGGAAATTCACCCCAGGGATCACATCAGTCACCCTGCTAGACAGGGGTTCAGGGAAGTAAATATTGTGGGAAGAAATATCCAGGAAATTGTTTGGTTAGGCTTGTATAGGCCCTAGGCCTGATAGCCTAGTACCAACCTATGAACCTATGAAACATTTAGGTATATAAACATGATTGTACCTATTTGTTTCATTGAATATGATGTAAATCAAGTGAATTTGTCCTTAAACATGTTTGGAAGCATGTGTTAAATGTCCAACTATGTTTGTTTTGGAATTTAACGCACATAGTTGATAAGTGCTGTCAGTATGTTATGTTTAAGTGCTTAGTTCATGTTGTGGGTAGTGATTATGAGACACGCTGTTATTGCAACAACCAGGGCTTGTTACTTACGGCGTGTGTTCTCATGAGTTTTAAAGCATAGTAGGACGTGGGATATATAGCAGCATAGCTTTTAAAAACACCACTAAGGCATATTTATACTATTGTGCTGATTTGATTTATTGAATATGGTAAAAGTCATGAGAGTTCATTTTCAAATAGTGCCTGGTATATATGTTTAGTGCCCAAATATGTAGTTTTTGGAGATTTATGTATATATTTATGTTCATGCAGGATGCTAAGGACGGAGCTGCCAGGTAAGAGGAAAAGAGGAAGGCCTAAGATGAGGTTTATGGATGTGGTGAGAGAGGACATGCAGGTGGTTGGTGTGAAAGAGCATGATGCAGGGGACAGGAAGAAATGGAAACAGATGATCCGCTGTGGCGACCCCTAATGGGAACAGCCGAAAGAAGAAGAAGATTTATGTTCATGCATTATAGATAGGAATTGTTAGAGTGTTTTTAATGTTTACTTTATTTGTTATTATTCATTTTATTATGTTTAGGCACTTAGCTTATGTTTGTATAGTGTTTTTGAGTTGCATCGTTACCATAGTAACCAGGGTTCGTTGTTTATGGTGAGAGTATTCTCGTGAGTTTAGTGAACAGAGAGATGTGGAGTATATCGTAGTATGGCTATAAAAGCACTATTAAGGTATATTAAGATCATTGTGTTTATTTGTTTTATTGAATATGACATGAATTAAAAGAACTTATTCTTAAATAATGCCTGGGGTGCATTCTATATGTTCAACTATGTATATCTAGGTATATATTAATTGCGATGCTAGAAATCACTGCGGTTACTTTCAGCTGCTTTTATTGACTGGATAGGGTTGTTTTTGATACAGCCAAATGTTTTATGCAAGGCGTTATATATTTTTTGTGACAAATAGGTGTCAAATTACAATGGAAATGCATATAGTAGTTTTTTATGATGTGAATTTGTTAGAATCCATAAAATGTTTAAGTTATATGCTATGCACATCGTATTCGCATAGTTTTTTTTATTGTTTTCATGCTTTGTAGTGAATAAATAGAACTTATGGGATTTGAGGGGAGTGATTTTAACACACTTTGTCTCCCCTAATGAGAGCAATTACTCGCTAATTGGCTGTAAATTATGATTGGATGAAATATTCTATATATCTTAACGTGATGTTTTTTATGTTAATGTATGTGAAGAAGCTTAGGTGGACTATGCGAAAGAGCTTACATTTGTTTTTTGACTTTTATCTGATTAAATGTTTTATTTGTATGCCATGCTAGTCCTGTCTGTTTGATTTTCTTGGTGTCTAAATGTGTTGATGTTATTTGTATATTGTTCTGATGAAACTCTAGTTTCACAGTAAAGAATGAAAGTGTTAAACCTTTTAAAAGTGTTCCAGTCTCCTGTTTTTAGACAAATGGCGTTTTGCTTTAAGTATTTATCTTGCAAACTGATCAGTTTATTAGTAAACTGAAATATTATAATATGGTGGGTCATACTTGAGAAAAAAATGTTTCCCAATCTGTTGGATAAGCTCAGTGTGAGGAACATCAATTTTGTCAAGATATTAACCTGAAGGTTATTAAAAATGGAGGCACTGTTTTCTTTCTCTATTTTATTTAAAGAAAAGTTAACTGTATAGTGGTCACTAATGAATGGTGGCTACTGTAAACAAAGAAAATGCGCACTCATACCTCTCAACTGTATTACCTTTTGGTGGTACAGAATGATTTTCAGCCTTGATAAACAGGCTGTCATGATGTACCGACTGTCCCTTTCTAATATATGATTCTTGATGTTTGCTATAAGCTACATTTTTTGTGAATCTGGCAGAACCAATCAGAGGAAGATCATCATCATCATCATAATCAGCCCCCTTTTTTCCCATTTTCTACCTGGGTCGGGGGAATCCTGTTAATTGTCACCATCTCTCTCATTTCAATGCCACACTCCTGCCTTCTTTGACAGTGATGCCTGACTGTCGCAGATCTTCTTTCACACAATCCATCCACCTCTTTGCTGGACATCCTCGTTTCCTCTTACCTTCTTCCTGTTTCTCCCAAATTTTCTTCCCCAGATTGTCTTCTGCTTTTCTGCACATGTACCTAAACCAACATAATCTGTCCTCTTTGATCTTTTCTGCAATTGGAACTACTTTGGCTTTTGTTCTTATGTCCTCATTTCTTCGTCTGTCCCACAAAATACATCCTACCACCCTTCTCAGGCACTTGATTTCCATCATCTCTAGCTGATTCATCTGCTCTGCCTTTACTGCTCAGGTTTCTGTACCATACAGAAGTACTGGTCGCACCACTGTCTTGTACACCTTACTTTTCAGCTTCTTTGGCATTCTTCTGTCATACACTACACCTGACACTCTAAGCCAGCTGGATGCAGCCCCTCTGATTCTAGCTTTGGTCTCTTCTTTCAGCCTTCTTCTGAAAAAATCAGAGGAAGATGTAAGCTAGTATTTCCAAAAACCTCATGTGCAGGAGAATAGAAATCTCACAGAAGTCTAAGAAGAAGATAACAACATTGTTGTGCCCTGTAATAGTCAGACTGCTAGAGTATAACATTGCTTTTCTGTCCAATTGTCTGATCACAAGGTGGTGTGAGGAATTTTTATTTTGGTCTTTCTTTTGTTTTGTTTTGTTTTTTGGGGTTCTTGATAACAGAAAGACGATTGACTCAGGATAGAGACAAGAGTCAGTGGTGCACACCCCATCATAAGCAGCTGAGAATGAACCTTTTCATTCCAGTCAGTGAGGTCCTTCCCTCATGGAAGTACATAAGACTTTATTAAGCATTCTCAATTTGTTCATCTTAAATACAGTGCTGTAAAGAGAAACAAAAGCATACTACATCAGTGGCACTCTAATTCTGTTGTTTTTGTATACGTGAACTAAGCCAGTCGTCAATTAGTATGTAAGCATTCTTTGTTCATTTCCATGTATAAAGTACAGCTCTATAAGATGAATATGCCATAACAGCAGGTGTTCAAATGATCATTGCTGCAGTATCCTTAGTTGTATGGGTTATATCCTGCCAAGGATATAAGAGCAGACCAGCTTCAAGAGCTTCTGGGCACCTTCCATGTGCCCAAACTGTCAAGCAACTCAAGTTGAGCTGACTAAAAGACAAGTTTCGATGCAAAACCCTTCAGAGCTTTGCTGCCAGCAGAAAGAGAGGGAGGCTGAGATCTGAAAGGGCTATGCTTGGAACAACAAAACATAAATGTGCACGCAGTGGCATAACAAAATCACCAAAAAAAAGGGGGGTGGAGGGAGGTTGTGGCTATTGCAGCAGCAATCATTTGAGCATCTACTGTTATGGCAAATTTCATTTACACAACTGATATTGATCACTGCTGCAGTAGCCCTAGTTATATGGATAGATTACCATAGCTAATCACATTTGGGAGGTGGAAGGTGAAGAGTCCAGAGAAACCTGGAAAATACTCCTAGCAAAACTTGATCTGAACCTAGAGAAGGAATCAAGCATATAGTGCTTTGTAAAAGTATGTATGGAGGATCAATTATCTTCCAGAATATTTCTAGAATAGAACCCTTTCTAAAAAGCCATGGATAAAGCCAACTTCCTGGTAGAAAGGGTCTTGACCCTACCTGAAATATTTGTTATGGTGAGTATAACAAAAGGTAATAGCCTTAGGCAACCATTGGGAAATAGTCTGTTTTGGCAATGTTTTTCCCATACTTCTTACCTTCACTAAAAATAAACAATTGATACAAAGATCTGAGAGATGTAGTTATGTCAAGATAATACCTGAATTTTCTGTGGACAACGTAGGTATACAGTATCCTTTCTCTCTCAGTTTTAGATTCAGTGAAGAAAATGGAAAATGGGGAGATGGATAGTTTGACTTAATATAAACGTGGGTACCACTTTAAGCATAAAAGAATTAGTTCTCAATTAATTCCTGTCCCTATGGAAATGAGATAGAGTTGACTCACCATAAGAGCTTGCAACTCAGACACCATACTTGCAGTGCTCAGGGTAAACAGTAAACTGTTATCCAAGTTAATAATCTCAAGTTAGCCAGATTATCTGGTCCAAATGGAACAACTATTAGCTCTTCTAACACAAAAGTAAGATCCCAAGAAGGGACCACCAATTTAATTGGCTATATGTTAGCACCTGCTGTATGTCCTCAGTAATAAATTAAGGCCTTATCATCCAGGCAGTCAAATGAAAATGACTGATGTTGGAGTGTATCAAACATCCTTGTTCTTGTGTGAGTATATCTAGTCTTTTAGGAAGCTTGTGGTATTTGCCCCTGGTCATTTCTGAAAGAAGAAAAAAAAGTGTTGTCTAGCCAGAAGGGAGTCATCACAATCATTTATGGGGATCCATTCTGAATCTTCAGATGTACCCTAGATATTAGTGGAAAAGGTGGAAAAGCAAGACAACTGCTCAAAGAGGAGGCAAAAGGTCTGCTTGAGGAACTCCCCATGGATGAATCAAATGTTAGAAGACCCCCAATTTAGTTTTCTGTTGTGAGGGTCTGTCCTGGTCCTGCTCAGTTTGTCTCCTGCACACTTTTGCTCTTACAGAATGTAGGATGCCTGTAGAGTAAGACTGTGCTGTGAAACTATATCCCAAGCTAACATGGCTAGTCTGCAAAAGCAGTAAGGCCTGGTACTCTCTTGCTTGTTGATGTACCATATGACTGTGGTATTGCATGAGACCACTTTGAATAGGTCCAGGAAGCCAAAGATATTTCAGAGAGTTGAGTGCCTTGAACATGGCAAACATTTCCTAGATATTTACATGTTTGTATCTGTCCTTGGTTTCCCATAAACCCTGCGCATTTATCCCTCCCTAAACTGCTCCCCAAGCAAGGTCTGGAGCAGCTGTGGGGGCTGACTGCTTTGAAGTAATGACAGAGAAGGGAACATGGATTTTAGGATATCTGTTATCTCCACCAAAAGATTGCTCTTCCAAAAATCTCCAGCAATGGGATTTGAAGAGATAAAGGGTGTCGACACTGGTACCAAAGAGATTTCATATACTACTGTCTCTTTCTGATGTGTAGTCTTGCTAGGGTTATGATGAGTATTCCCTTGCAGTGTCCAATTGTGAGTGAAAAATGTTAGAAACAGATTGAAATAAGCAGCTGCTTCCCCAGGGATTGGCGCAGCATTCTGGCACAACAGGGACCATTCCCTGTTCCCTCGCCAGTACAACAAATGGCCGCAGCAGAGTCACCCACCTGCGGCTGAGGCAAATTGCTGGCCTGCTGTGGTGGCAAAGGCTGTTGGCTTAAGTTTTTCTTTTTGCGGTTGGAAGAAGGACTGACCATGGGACTAGTAGTCTGCTCCATTATCAAACCAAAAATGGTGCCTTTCTCCCAAGGAAGACAAGCAGTAAATGCCTGTCAAACTACCGATCTATAAAACTTACTTTTTTGACAGAGAAAAAGCAGAGTAAAACATGCTTTCAATCACTATGCCAGGCCCCACTAAAGAAAAATAAGCACAATTTCTCCATAAAAAGTATGTCTTCAGTTAGTTAACACTACTTTTAAACTGACAGAAATCATGAGCACACCATTTACAAGTAAAGCACAAGCCAACCATCGATCATCGAAAGCCTCAGATGAGCGTACTTTTCAGCGGCAGTAAAGCTGTGAAGGGCTTCCCACCCAAACTTGTCTTGTAGTGAGCTCAGCAAGAACTGCTTGATAGTTTGCACATGTGGAAAGTGCCCTGAAGCTTTGGAAGCTGACTGGTCATTATGTCCTTGGCAGGATATAACCCATATATTTAAGTATACTGCAGCAGTGATCTGATTTACTTAAAAAAAGTTAATAGAACAACAGGCTTTAAGTCAACATGTTTCAAACAATAAGAAATTTGAAACTCTAATGCCCGGCATTATTGATCGAAATCTTCAGTGATTTGCAACCAAATCCAACATTTTATAAGGGGAGGGCAAAAATATGAGATAAAACCAAAGATATTTTTCAAAATTAGGTACAGCTGAGAGGTATGGTGAGAAGAGAGAAGAGGAGGTGGTGGCTGGCTTGAGTTCAGTCTGTGGGTGTGGAGACTGAAACAGAAGAAGGAAACATGCAAATGCAATAGTCAGTTCCTATACCTACAGTCAGGGTGAGCAACAGCCTGTTAACCTGCATTCGTGCAACTCCACCTGCTCTGCTCGATGAGTATGTGGTCTCTCTCTTGTTCTCCTTCATTTGTTTATAAGCAGACCTCTTAACTGTAAAGAATTTTGCAGAATGTTTGCTTCATATTTCCAGTCTGCTCCTCATAAAAGTGGAGTTTTTCCTGACAAACCACTGGGGATTGAAGTCAGCTCCCTACTAAAATGTCAGCCATCTTGGACTTATTATATGTAAGTCTGTTTTTCAGCCATTCAGTATCCGTGTTTTGGGTCTTGCTCTTGTGGGACCCAATAGTTCAAATGATTACCTTGAAAGGTATTAAATAATGACAGACATTTGAATTGCACACTTTATAACATTCAGAAAATATATGCCTTCAGAAAATGTATGCTAACCAAAACCTGTTTTTCTAACAACTTTCAAAATTTGTAAGAGCAATATTTAAAAACAGTCTCTGTTTCAGACTTTTTGGGCCTTTGCCCCACCACATTATTATTTTTATTTTTTTGCTTTGTGCAGATTTCTTGAGCTAATGGGCTGAGAGTTATGTTTATAGGTACTGGTCATTATTGCAGATGTCTTTTGTATGGCACTTTTTGTGGTTTAGAACATGTTTAATGTTTTTATTCATATTCTTTAAACCTTATATATATGGATAGATAGACAGATAGATAGATAGATAGATAGATAGATAGATAGATAGATAGATAGATAGATAGATAGATAGATAGATAGATAAAGTGGCACCAGTGCTTACCTTTAATTATCCAGTGGTCCTTAAGTTGCACCAGTGCTTACTTTTAATTATCCAGTGTTTCTTGTATCAATGCACAGCTGATTTTGAGGGCTAGGTGCTTAATATGTTGCCAACTCAACTGTATGGATACTGTGTGGATATTTGCATTATACACTTTTAGAAGGATTCAAGTCATAATTGTGGGGCTCTTCTGACAGTGGCGAAATGGAAAACAAGGTTTCAAATCATTTGACTTGCAGTTGTGAGACCTAGTTGTGACAGTTTTTCAACTGAAAAGACTGCAACAGTAAAATGTAGTTAGCTTCCCAGACAGTGCTCATCCTGCATTTATGAAATTTGCTCTTGGAGAGAAGCTGGGGTGACTGGAACTTTTATCTTTTAGCCTGACACATAGTTCATAAGTAAATACTAGTCTATCTGACCTTGTAGGTTATTTTAAACCCAGCCAATTTTCCCTTGGTGAGAAGCAAACTGTGTATACCTTATTTGGGGTGTTACCCTAACCATTGCTCCAAACATCAATCTGCCTTTATTTAACGTAGTTCCCTCTTTACCACATTAACTTACATGTAATAATATTGCTCTGCTCTGGTAGTTAAAGGATGACCAGCACCATTGCATCTACAAATTGACCTGCAGTAATCTGTGGTGATTAAAATGGAAGCCTTTATGAATACTGAAATGTATAAGGTAGAATCTAAAAAGCTATCCACTTGTACATACTGTTTGAGAGAAAGATACCTAATCATAAATAATTTTCAATCCAGGAGATGGGAGGGGCAGGTTAATAGTAAACGCATAGATGGTTGGCCCACCAAAATTGTTTAAACTGGCCCCTGCAATTGTTTTGGCCAGCCATAAGAAATTCTTAATCTTTTCAAGCAAACTAATGTGAGCACATCATGTAACAGAAGAAATGGCCACTGAAAGTCTGCCTAGAAATGGAAAAGAAAACATAGTGAACAGGGTGACTGAAGAAGTACTCTGATCTTTCCAGTGTTTATCATAGTAAACAAAAAGTCAGAATATTTTGTTTCTGCAGAAAGGGAATGATGATCCTGAAATGCTAGTAGGAGCAGGGAGACAGAATACGCTGTGGAATGAAGAGGTCTTTATAACCCACACACACACACACACACACACACACACGCACACACACACACACACACACACACACACACACACACACACGCACACACGCACACACGCACACACGCACACACATACACACACACACACACACACACACACACACACACACACACACACACTCAAAATAAATAGACAGATATCACATCAGGTTTTATCTACTCTCCATCCATTTTTGGGAAAAAAGTATAAAATAATAGTAACAACTCAGAATGATACAGGGACAGAAGTACTGCACAGTATACCAAAATATGACAAAATCATGTTTTTCATTTTCTGATGACAGGGGTCCTTTGAACAGACATTTGATAAAGACCAATTTGTAGAATGGTCACTTGGGCAGGTTAGTACAACTTTGACCGAGGTGGCCCCACAAGGTTCACAAGATTCATAAATACTTTAATGAACAGCAATACATAATTGCCTATTCATGCAGGAGAAACATCTGCATGTGTTAGTCTAGGCTACTCATCACTTTTGCAGTGTACCAGTGGAAAATGGTTTAGAGAGCACTGGTGACCCCATACAGAGCTATCCAGTCAGAGGTTTGGTGACAGCTTGGAGTAAGGCTTTGTCATTTACTGGAATCAGGTAGCAGCACCAATAATTTAAATGATGCAATGAAGAAACTTTGTTGTGGGTTTTCAGAAACATAAAACTAAATGTTTTGTTATGAAGCAGACGCACACACTGCTCTCAGACAGATTTAGAATATTGGTTTAATGTCCAGACATTTTGTGTGTGTTAATATTTACTTAAAAGTACATTTTATATTTAGCTTCACCCAGTAGTTTCATTGCAAACAGTAAAGGCAGTATATTTGAACTAAATGTCAATTACCTTTGAACTATCAGTACTGCTTTATCATAAAGTCTAACAACTTTTCCTTATACTCGTCACGAAGCAATCACATTTTTCAGATATTTAATTTCCAAGAGGTTTATCCTTAAAGAGACTTCAGATAGATCTATAGTATATAGTGCTTGGCAACCCCATTATAGTACAGTAGTATATCCAAATCAGGTGTCTCTCTCTCTTTGCTGTGAGATGGTGCATACTTCATTTAGTGTCGGAATAATGAAAACAGAACGGGTTTTTAATATGGAAATATATGACTTCAATGCTGTTCAGAACCTGCATATAGATGCACAACTTTGCAGCTAACTGTACACCACAAACAGACCAACAGCTGTGTAAAATGTAACTGTAATCCTCAAAAAATGCTTGGATTCTGATACAGAAGTAGAGTTTCAGAACAAAACAGACACAATAGCAGATACAGACACATTTCTATTTTACATCAGTGAGTGTCTTAAGTTACAAAACCCAATTCACAACAGCTACATGGGCATCACGTACAAACCCCCTCAAAATGAATTTTCCTACCCATGGAAGTGGTAAGAATACCTGTGCATGTAATGGAATCTGATGTCTATATTTATTGTTTTGGTTTCCTATGTATTTGGGATTGTATCTCTTTACTTTATAACTCGATTGTTTACTTACTCAGCCTTTTTGTAACCAGCTAAACAAGGAGCCCCAGACGACACTTTAGTACCTTCAGAGGCTCCAAGTATGACAATAAGGTGCAGAGCATGATATAAGCAATAGTACTTATAAAGGGAATTTATACAGTTCCAGCAGCAAAGACAGCAGGTTCCGTGATATATATATATATATATATATATATATATATATATATATATATATATATGTATATATGGATCTACTTTACATGGCCGAAATTTCAAATGCTCGACTTTCATATGGCTGAGACCATACGATCGAAAATTTGAAATATCGATCATGTAACAAAAAAAAAAAAATATGACAAAAAAAAAAAATGAAATGTGTCTAGCAGGGGGCAAGCCCCCCTGCACCCACCACGTGGGGGGCTGTTCCCCCCACACATCCCACTACTTAAATATACCAGCTCTGAGATCGCACTACATTGCAGAAATGGGAAATCTTCCCATTCCACGCTTTATGGAGATCTCCATTCAGACTGTTTGAGCTTTTAAAAGCTCGATCATATGGTCTTGGCAATATGAAAGGACAAATAAAAAAGAACCTGAAAGGACAAATGGCACAGTTGTTAGTGTGAATGCCTTTAAATCACAAGGTGCAAGGTTTACCTCACCAAGAGGATCATGGGCTACAAACAGATGTCCTATGCAGCTCGACTAAAGAAACTCCAGCTCTACTCAGTTGCTTACCGCCTACTCAGAGGCGATCTATGCCTGACGTACAAAGCCATGTCAAACCCAGAATTAATGGACATGCTCCACTTCAAAAAATCCAAGTCCCTTAGAGCTACATGATCCAGGGACCTAAACCTCAGCACAAAAATAAATAGGACATGCTGGAGGGACAGATTCAGTTCCCAGAGGCTCCCCTCACTCTGGAATAGAATCCAAATTCATATTAGACATAGCCCCTCACTGACCCTCTTCAAGCGAAATCTGGACGTGTGGATGGGAGATCACAAATTCACCCCTGGGATCTCTTCTGTGTCCCTGCTAGACAGAGGCACGGTAAACTAATCTGAAAAGGGTACCTTCTGTGACCTACTTTAAAGAGACACAGTAGGCTAATCTAATAGGGAGGCGGAAGCCAAATACACTCTGGCTAGGCTTATAAATGCCCTAGGGCAGATAGCCTAGTATCTACCTATGAACCTATGAATGTCGAGCTTTTAAAAGTTCTACTATCTGAAGGGGATCCATATATATATATATAATAACAAACAAAGCTTTTTGACGTAATGTTGTTGTCTTTTGGCTTTTCCCATTTAGGGGTCGCCACAGAGGAACGCCAATCCGGTAATGATTGGCAGTAGATTTTGACAAATGCTGAGGTGCCAGCTCGACGTTCAACCTTCAATGAAGGCACACCCCATTTACCATTTACGCATGTCTTTCAAATGCCCACCCAACCGCGGGGAGGACATGCAGACTCCACACAGAAGGCACCCCCCACACTCCAGCCAAGAATCAAATGGGAGAACCTCTTGCTGTGAGGCAACAATGCTACTGCTGCACCACCACGGATGTCAAAGCTTTTCGATGTAATAATTTCAACAAATGTTTCCTAAGTTCCTTGTGAAAAAATCCTTGCTTTTCCAGCATGACTGAACTCCCTCAGAAAAACAACTCGAAAGACCATATTTCTACAATGGCAGAACCAATCGTACCTGTTTGCTGCTATAAATGTGAACTGGCAGTATCCCCAGCTGTTTACAGTTTTTGGAGCAATGAAATTTGACTGTCTCTCTCTAGACTGAGTGGTGTTGATTAATGACTTATACTTCATACGTCTGCCATTTAAAATCCCGGCTAATCGGTAGCAAATGTTTATGTCAGCTATTTTTATAAAGCCTAGTGCAGATTAGTTTTTGAATGACTCAAAACAGAAGTCACAGCCCTCATTATCTTGCTTTTAGTGTAGCTGTCAGTTCCGCAGAAGTTTTCCTATCGACACTATGAAACATGTCAAAGCATTTCACACTGATGTCTACTGCTCTCAGACCAGCTATTAAACTAAATGGCTTTTACACTAAATTGCTGCAAAAATCTTCACTGAGTACAACAGTGCTTTGACAGAATAGGTAATTGATGTTTATGTATAGTTCAAGAACATAACATTTGCTTTAGACATTTTCAAATTTTGGAAAGTGACAGAACTAAATAAACAAAGTAAAGACGTCTAAAGGAGAATGAAGAGTACCACAACATTTATTTTAATAATATTAAGCTTTCTGGCTCTATGGATAAATGTGTTCCTCAAGCAAAATAGCTTTGAATAACAAATTAAATATCTGATGGATAATGATCTCAGAAATACAAATGTGTTTAATTGATAGATGCAGTTTCTGCATCCTTTTAGTCACTGTACACAAAGATATGATATAAAGATGATATTTACTGGAGTTATTCCTTCATAATTTGCAGACAAAAAAGTCCTGATTTGATTATTGGCTTACTATTCTTTCTGTTGGAATACAGCCTCAGTGAGATTTCAACCAAGACTTTTGCCTCTAGCATTTAAATTATATTTCCGAAATAGTGAAATAGATTACCAGTCTGAGAGGTAGTAAAATCAAAATACTTTTACAAAAGCATGGAATCATTATAATAAGCAGAGGAGTAAAGAACTAATTTCATACAAAGTACTTTAAAAGTATTTGTTGTTTCCAAATGCAGAAACGTTCTAAGCGTGCATGCATGTGTGTGTGTGTGTGTGTGTGTGTGTGTGTGTGTGTGTGTGTGTGTGTGTGTGTGTGTGTGTGTGTGTGTGTGCGTGTGTGTGTGTGTGTGTGTGTGTGTGGGTGTGTGTGTGCGCACGTGCACGCACATTTCTATGCATGTGCTCCCTGAATGCTGAAGTATTCTGCATAAATGTATGTACCTTGTTTATTGTAAAAAAAAAATGCTATAGAAGACAATATGAAACCATACCTCTCAAGTGTACCTCATTACGAGGAACGTGCCTCATTTGGGCTCTTAAAAAGTTCATGTTCCTCAAAGTTCCTCAATGTTCCACATTGAAAGACTCTGTCACATGTTCAGTGTTAGGAATTTTTTTAAGTGAAATCCATGGTAAATAGACATGAATCATATTAAGTCATTAAAAGATCTTCTTTACAAGTAAAACCAGCATATTTTAACCATCCTATGGCCTGCCTAGTTGAAGTTGTTAGTAAGCCATTAGTATGTGTTCCACATTTTGTCCATTTGTTCCACATTATGAGGGCTAGTGTTCCTCATTTTGGAGATGGAAGGTTGAGAGCTATGTATGAAACCATTGTCAGATATAGGCTTCATGGTTAGCAGAGTCTGACCCTTTTGGATGCCTATTTAGTCCCCTACCTCTTCTAGGAATGCACCCTATATTCATTCTCATCTCTTTCCCAGTCCCATCGTTTCCAAGGATCCTTGATATCTTGCAGTCCACTAGTTTAGAACCGAGTGTCAATACTGCAATCTTTAAAGAACTTCTGCCTTGTTTTTCTCCTTCTCAAAACTTCCATCATAATCCATTCTGAATTTGAACCTTCTGTTGTTTGTAAGGTAAAGCATACTCTTTGTATGTGAAACTTGTCAGTTCCTGTTCAATTTTTATATCTAAGCAAGGTATGTATATATATATATATATATATATATATATATATATATATTTATATATGTATGTATGTATGTATGTATATATATATATATATATATATATATATATATATATATATATATATATATATATATATATATATATATAGATATATATATATACATATATGTATATATATATATATATGGTTCCCTATTAGAATCCTGAAACACTATAAGCCTGAAAGTCAAAACCCTGAAAACTAATGACTGAAAATGCAAAATCTTGAAAATGCAAAATCCCGAAAGTCAAAATCCTGAAAATACAAAATGGACATACTGACGTCATTGTGGCTTTGCTATTGTTAGCCCTGTGGTGTTAGGTCATGCGTTGGGTCCGGGTGAGTGTGCGGTTGGTTTTATGTTAGGGTTTGGGGGTATAAGTGAGTTAGGGTTAGGGAGCAGGTTAGGCATGTATGCAATAATGACAAATATTGGGGTTAGGCGGTTTAAGTGAGTTAGGGTTAGGGGCGCGGTCAGGTGAGTGTGCGATAGTGACGGACCTTAGGGTTAGGGTTAGGGTCAGGGTCAGTTGGTAGATATTAGTGTCTTTATAGTGACATATTTGCATTATTTGTGTTTTCAGGATTTTGACTTTCGGGATTTTGCATTTTCGAGATTTTGCATTTTCAGTCATTAGTTTTCAGGATTTTGACTTTCAGGCTTATAGTGTTTCAGGATTCTAATAGGGAACCATATATATATATATATATATATATATATATATATATATATATATATATATATATATATATATTTATATGGGTTCCCTTCAGAATCTCGAAATACTAAAATCCTGAAATTCAGTAGCCCTAGACCAGAAAGGCGAAAGTGCAAAATACTGAAACCCCAAAAGCATGAAATTCAAAATCCCGAAGTTCGGAGATTTTGAATTAATGGTTCTGGTGTTGCAGTGTGTGAGCGGGTGGTTGCAAATGTAGGTAAGTGTTTGTGTTTTACGGGTTTTGGGTAGGGGCTTTAGTGTGTGTCTGTGTGTTTTGTTAGTGTGATGTGTGTATGCCAGGGGAATGTAGCTTGGGTGGTGGTATTTTTGTGTGTTTGTCTGTGTAGTGCGACCTCAGAGTTAGTATATTTAAGTAGGTGGGGTGTGGGGGCTTGTATATAGGGTAGGTGTTTGTGTATGTGTAGGGACGTGTATGTTTGTGTCTGTGGTATGTTTAGTGTAGAAGTCATGATTTTAAATTTCGCGCTTCTGGGGTTTCGAGTTTATGGATTTTCGGCTTCATGGTCTCGAGATACTGAAATTCAGGATTTCATTATTTTGAGATTATGAAGTGAATATATATATATATATATATATATATATATATATATATATATATATATGTGTATGGGTCTACCTGACATTGCCGACAGTCTAGAATGCCGACACCATATGATCCACATTCGGAATGCCGACAATGCGGAACTGGCATCTCACTATAGTGCAGAATGGAACGATTTCCTTTCCTGCACTGTAGTGCAATCTTGGAGTTAGTATATTAAAGTTATGGGGGGTGGGGGGTGGAGCCCCCCACAGGGGGTGCAGTGGGGCAGAGCCCCCCTGCTAGCAGTTGAATGGAAATTTTATTTTCCTTTTTCGTGGTCTACTTACAATGTCAAGATTTCGGATGTCGGTCATATGGTGTTGGCCATATGGTTGTTGGCATTCTGAAATGAAGTGAGCGCCTTTTGTGTGGAGTCTGCATGTCCTCCCCGAGGTCGAGTGGCCTCCGAAAGACATGTGTGAATGGGTGTGCCTTCACTGAAGGTTGGGCTGGCAACTCGGCACCATAAAAATCGACTGCCAATCATTAGTGGACCGGAGTTCTGCTGTGGCAACCCCTAACTGGGAAAAAGCCGAAAAGACAAGCAACATATATATCTATATATATATATATATATATATATATATAAACTATACTTTATTCCACTTCATTTATGCTTTAAGTACCTCAAAGAGATTTTGTATTTTATATGCTGGATAACTACTGACCTATATAAACAAAGCAGCATCATTCTGGTTCTTGATTCTGTTTGCTGTGATTTTCATAAATATCTAGTACCACAAATTTTACATACTCATACATCACAATTCTACCATCTTGAATGAAAGCTTAGTGGGGTGTCTCAGCTTTGCTATGAGATCTTCAACAATCAGCATTCCTTTCCTCAATTTCAGCATCTCTCCACTTCGCTGCAATCTGACTTCATCTACATTTATCATTACTGTTTCTTTCGGTGTTCTGAATCATGCTTTACTATTCATAGGCAGCTTACAGCAGTCATGCATTTTACAGCACTACCATCACCTCTGAGAAATAATGCCTCATTTTCTCTTCTGGATCTCTTTCTTTTTGGTTTGAAGTCATGAACTCCAACCATTTATGCACGTTTATACCTCAGCATTTCAACCACCCAAGTTTTTAATGAAAATGAGCTTTCATTTTATAAAAACGTTATATATAGTGCAGATCTTCCCATTAGATTTACATCAAAAAATCATAGGCACACAATTATGGCACCCAGTGGATAGCCAGCTGTCTCACAGACTAGACCCAGGAAGTTAGAACTGGGAATTCCTCTTCTACAAAGAGGCCAGTCACAAGCAAAGTCTCTCAGGGATCAGTCCTTGGACCACTCCTTTTTGGCATTTACTTCTCTGAAGTCAAGGCCAATGTCAGTGTCCTCTGCCAAACCAAATTTGCAGATGACTGCAAATTAGGAGTAGTCATAGAATCCCCCCAACACTAACATTTTCCAGGAAGAGTTGACACAGACAAATAACTTGTGTCAGAGCCATGAACTAAATCTAAATTCCAAGAGATGCATGATAGTATCCTGCAGGAAGTCATCCACACCTTGTAACTATCATATTGATAACACGCATCTAAGAGTTGACCCAGTCGTCAGGTATTTAGGGACACACACAGACAGTAATCTGGCTTTTAGGTTCATAGGTTCATAGGTTTATACTAGGCTATCTGCCCTAAGGCATTTATAAGCCTAGCCCAAATTATTGTGGCTTACGCCACCCCTTATATGAAAAAATACTGTGCCCATTAGTTTGTTGTGCCTCTGTCCAGCAGTGACCCAGAGATGATTCCCGGGGTAAACCTACGATCTCCCATCCACAGGTCTAGATTTCTCTTGAACAGAGTCAGCGAGGTGCTCTGCCTCACATGGACCGGGATTTTATTCCACAGCATAGGGAGTCTCTGAGTGATAAATCTATCCCTCCAGCACGTCCTATTTATATCCGTGCTAAGGTTTAAGTCGCTTGCTCTAGTGGTTTTGGTGGATTTGGATTTTTTGAGGTGGAGCATGTCCATTAATTCCGGGTTGGACATGGCCTTGTATGTCAGGCACATGTCACCTCTGAGCAGACGGTATGCGACTGAATAGAGCTGGAGTTTCTTCAATCTGGCAGCATATGACAGATTTTGGAGTCCCTTTATCCTTTTGGTGAGGAACTTTTGGGGTCTCTCCAATTGCTGCAGATGTCGGGTAAGATACATCCCGAATGGGGCATTGTACTCGATCATTGGTCTGATAAGTGAAGAGTACAGGGGAACAATGACCTCACTAGATCTGGATGTGAATCCTTCATGATCAGGTGGGCAATGTAGAAGGTCTTTCTAACCACTTTAGCAATGTGAGTGTCAAAAGAAAGGCCACTGTCAACCTGGGTCCCCAGGTCCCTGATAACCTCTTCTGTGCTTAGTGGATTGCCACCTATATGGTAGCTTGGGGTTACCTTGTTTTTCCCGAAGGGTATGACTATACATTTTTGGCGTTTAACTTCAGGCCATGGCTCTGGCACCAGCTATCTGTTTCCGTGAGTCCCTTCTGAAGGATATCAGTGTCCGATGCACTTTCCACTATGGCGCCCAGTTTGCAGTCATCTGCAAACTTTGTCAGCCAAAGTCCTCCCATGTTGGCCTGTACTTCTGAGAAGTAGATGCCAAACAATAGGGGCCAAGGACCGAGCCCTGTGGGACACCACTTGTGACCGGCTTGGAGTCTGACACAGCGCCAGCAACTCTAACCCTGTGGGTTCTGTCCTTAAGCCAGTTTGCAACCCATCTTGTGACATATGGGTTTACATTTAAGCTGGTAAGTTTTTCTACAATACCCGAGTGGGGTATTGTGTCGAAAGCCTTTGCAAGGTCAAGGTAGGCTGTATGGACTGCCTTTCCCTCATCAATGGCCTTGGTGACTATTTCAAGAAGTCGACCAAGTTCAAAAGGCATGATCTTCCCTTGACAAAGCCAAACTGGGTCGGGTCCAATGTCTGCAAGTCCCCTATATCTTTGTTTATGAGCTCCATTATGATCCTCTCCATAGCTTTGCAGACTAGACTTGTTAAGCTTATGGGCGGTAATTACCAGGGTCCGTGAGGCGCCACCTTTGTGGAGTGGGACCACAGTTGCCGTCGCCACTCCTTGGGCACGTATCCTGTGGTAAGGCTGAGATTAAACAGCTGCCTTATGTGCGGGTTTAATTCCTCATTTAGCTCGTGTAGCACACAGCCGGGACACCATCCGGTCCCATTGATGCTGTGTTTTAGCTTTAGAGAGAGCAGCTTTCACCTGCGCATTTGAGATGTCCGGGAGGCTACACTCGGCTGGGATAGTTATCTCTCCTTTAGGGGAGAGGGGTGAAGTTTGCACTGAACCTGTCTGCCAGTATGTTGGCAATGTCTGTGGGTTCAGTGATTTTTGTATCATTTTGGACTAATTCTGAGCATATCTGTGAGTTTCCACCCAGGTTCCTAACATAGCTGAAAAAGGCCTTATGATTGTCCTTTGAATCCATGGCAATTTTTCTCTCAAAATTGGCCTTAGTTGATTTTATGAGTGCTCGTAATTTTTACTAATAATGATCAGGGTGACTTCCCTTTTATGGATTTTGTTCTATCATGTAATAGCTTTCTCCTCTTATTGTAAAGTTTGTTAATGGCTGGGGTCCACCAGACTGGACGTTTGCCCTTTGTGGAAAGAGTCTTGGTTTTATTTGGGATTGCCTGATCCATGCAGTCCTGGAGGTGTTCATAGAAGGCATTTGTAAGGGCTTCCGCAGCTTGGGTTGTGGTTTCCTCTGACTCAGGGGCCTTGAAGGATACCACACCAGTCTTGAGTAGTGTGAAGTTTGCTTTAGAGAAGTTCTTCACTATGGTCTTTTTGTTTGGGGTGGGGGCGGATGTGGATTTCCAGTGAGATTAGTTTATGATCAGATCTCACCAATGAGGGATATACTTCCGGTGTGGAGCATTTTGTCCCCATGTTTGTGACAATGAGATCTAGTATATTTTCTCCTCTCGTGGGAACAGTGACTAGCTGTTCCATGGCATTTGAATTTATGAACTCCAGGAACCATTGGGCTAGAAAGTTAGGGCTTGAGTAATGTTCCCAGTCTATATTCGGTAGTTGAAGTCACCCAATATGATGGTGTTTGGAGATACATTTATACCCTCCAGTGTCTTCAGGAAGGCTGTGTGGGGTTCCTGAGTTTGAGAGGGTGGCCTGTAGCATGCTACAATTTGTAGAGCAGTTTTGCCTATTGTTAGTTGCACCTGGATGGTTTCCGAGCTTCATGCGTTGCCACCAACCTGGAGGTGTGAGTATCCTTTATGAATATGGATACACCCCTCCTTTTGTGGAGTGGTCCGGGTTTTGGGGCGGAACGCATGATATGAGGTAAAACCTAATAGTGCCGGGTGCTCTCAGGAGCCTTGAACCAGGTTTCAGTTACAGCACAGACATCGATGTTCTCCATACTGAGAAGGGCCTCGAGTGCGTGCATTTTGAGATTTAGACTTCTGGCATTGAGCAGCATTACCCTCAATTTCTTCCCATTTTTGTTTTCTAGGGTGGTAGGTTTAGAATTTGAGCCTTGCCTAAAAAGGCACTATGGGGGTGGCAAGAGCCTTAGCCAATATCCGGAATCCCAGGGTGACAGGTGCAAGCCGTCCCTTGAAGCAGCGTGGCTTGTCAAGCATGTCATCCCAGGCAGACAGACACTGGATCCCCTTTGAATGACACCAGACATTAAGCCAATTGTTAAAGCTGATCATCTTGTCTCTATATTGTGGCATCATTCTTGGTGAAGGAAGGATACTGCTCAGGGTTAGGGTCATACCTGCCTGGGCTACATAATCAGAGAGCTCCTCTATGTCTCTTTTCATGCAGTCCAGGGAGGTGCGTCTCAGGTCGTTCACACCAGCATGGACAATGACTGTGTCATATTTGTACTTGCTGTGGAGTGACCCGAGTGCTTGTGTTATGTGGCGGATTCTAGCGCCCGATAGGCAGCTTACTGTGACCCTCTCCTTGTTCAGCCTGGTGAGTGGGACGTCAGTGTGTCTGACTATGGAGTCACCTATGACAAGTATGTTTGGTGTTGTATTTGGCCTTAAGGGCTGTGACTGCTTTGCACACTGCTTTTGTGGTTTATGTGTTGCTTGTGGGGTGTCTTGAGGTAGCAGTTGTTTGGGTGTCTGCTTTGGAGGCCTCTGCTGTTTAGGTAAATTTTTACTCAGAGCCTCCGAGTATGTCTTTGTGTGTTTATGTGTTTGATTCAGTGGAGTGGTAGCATTATGTGAGGCTGGTTTTGTGGTGTGTGTAGTTGCCTTCTCCTCCTGTCTGGTCTTGCCAGTCCTGAGTTGAGAGAGCTCAGCCTCCAGTTTGGCTAAATAGCTGCATCTCTCGCAAGTATTTGTGTTATGTGGGAGGAGGAGAGGGTTGTCTGTGTACATGAGGCAGTTATAACATTGCCTCAAGATTCCCAGATTCACCAGCTGGACCGGAGAGGAGATTGACAACTGACCTTTGGACATGCTAGAATAATATTGGGAAATCCTTAATTGAAAACAAGGGCCAGTGGGGAGTGAGGGTGTAGTGCTTTTAATTTTTAGTGCTGACTTATATAATTGCTTTAGTGAGCAAGTGAGATTGACTATCAAATGTCTACAGTAGTGAGAAAAATCAATCTATAGTCTGCAACTTATAAACAAAAGTATGACATCTAGGTCCAATGAGGTCATTGTTCCACTGCATTCAGCATTCATCAGATACATTGAGTACAATGTCATCTTTTTTATGTACCTAACCAGGCACATCCAACAACTGGAACATCCACAGAAGTTATTCACTAAAAGAATACAGGGCATAAGTAACATGTCCTAAGCAGGCTGCCTCAAAGTCCTATCCCAGTATTCAGTCTCCTACATGCTGTTAAGGGGAGATCTATGGCTGGCATACACGGCATTCTCAGACACCCACCCCAATGGATCTTCTGCATATCTAGAAAAACAATCAGCACCAAAGTTACCCATTCTAAAGACCTAAACCTTGACTGTGATATAAATAGGACCTGCTGGAGAGATGGGTATATATCCCAGACACTACCCTTTCTCTGGAACAGGCTCCCCACTCATGTGAAGCCTAGTTCCTTCCTAAACCAATTCAAGTGTAGCTTGGGCAATGTAATGAGGATTAGGAAATGTATCCCTGTTTTGTCACCTATGTCTTTAATGGACACTGACAGGCAGTAGATGGTTAATCTCCTAGACCCCTGCTTGTAAATATTTCATCTCCCAAGTCCCTGCTTACACTTATCAAGGGTATCAAAACTTGTCAGGGACTTGGGGTGCGTGTATAGGCTTAAAAGAGCCCTTGTAGTTGTTAGCCTTATACACACCTATGAACCACAGTATCTGCTACCAGCTACATGTTGTTGCTCCTTAAATTGAATGTTTCTGTCCCACAAGGTGGTTGAATATTCACTGAAAATATATGAGTCAAAAAGGGGTTTTCCTCAGATTTACAGAAGAAGAAAGAAAAGGGGTAAATGCACAATTTTTGTACAGAACCTGAGAGTTTGCCTTTTTTCTAATTGATATCAATCACTGGGGTGATTACATTAAGTAGTAATTTGTACATGAACGGACAGGGGCTTACTGGCTCATAAAATACTTTAGACAAAAGTCCATTTAGGGTCCTCTGATCACAATTTTATGCACTAAAGGGTGGAATCTTTAATATTTTTGGATCGCCATCAATACACAGGCATTTACATTCAGTATGTCAATGACAGAAGTGAATTTTATTTAGAACACAATACAGTCCGACTTGTAAGTGGTGATTGCATATTTTTATAATTAACCAGTAAAAATGTATTTGTTTTCCAGTACCCAAAAAGAGGTATGACATAAACAAAGATTTTCTTCTGTTGATTCTTTGTGCAATTCAATTCATTTAAGAAAATGTTTGGAATTCATAGATGAAAGTGGAAAGGTGAATGCAGGTGAGATTAATATTCCCATGTGCTAGTAAGCCATAATGTGCATTAGAAGGTATATGCAAATGGTTACATAATGACATATGACTAAACTGGCATAGGGAAATGAGGTCCTAATGATACTCAAATGCATGTTAGATGAACATCGTCATGATTCATAGTCATGTTTGAAGGAAATGTTGCAGTAATGTGCAGTTAACTATAAAACGACAAAGCAAGTTGAAATATCAGAGTTGCAAATAGTGAGGATATTTGGAGCAGCAGCAGAAATCATGCACACTATAAAGTTCCTAGTACTGGCAGATCCCACTAATATTTTTAAGGTAGTACCTAACCTGCCATCAACAGAAATGCTACAGACGGAAGATAACGTGCATAATATCATGGAGCTAGAGATCATTTTTTTTAGATATGATTAATATATTTTATAGTGGAGCATAAACACAAAGGCACACCATTGGCTCGAATACTCACCAAAGCTCTTTATTGAAAGTAGAACAGTAAGCTCTTTCGCGTTGCACAGAACGTTTCTTCAGACTTAATAAAATTTTAAAAGCAAACTGCCATTAAATAGTGCTTCATGCATCACCTGACCCATAATTACCTACAATTAAAACCTTAAAGTGGTAAACATAGTCATATATCCAGGTATATGTATATAAATTAAAATGCATAAAAAATATGTATAAAATGTATTAAAAACAGTATAAATACAATGCTCTAAAATATACATATGAGATATAGAATGTATAAATAATTTACTAATAAAAATTCTCTATACCTGCATGATAATGCTTATAATGCTAATATGGGTAAACACAATCATAGCCAAACTATATTAAAGACACCAAGCCATCACCACAAAAAAACACAAAATATGTATAAGGTAACTAAGAATGCTATTCTCATAAGCAAGCCTGGCGGCCTATAAATAATGAAATGGGTGTTATGTGAAATAACTAGCATTAGACTGAAGTGTAGGGTCCCCTAGTGATAAATATATATTACTAGTACTGTGAAACCAAGTAAAGATTCAGCGATTGACCGGTCTATCTTTCAGAAAAGGTTTCAAGCTTACCTTTTCATTGAGGCCATGTCCTTTATCTGCCTGATACCTCAGGATCCATTTATTTTCCTCCTTTTCGGTGTAGTTCTTTATGTTCCCTAGTCTAGTACTGGTTCTAATAAGTTCTATGGCCATAAAACTAAATTTATGACTTAAATCATTGCTGATAGTGTGCCTCGCTAAGGCATTATGTTCATCGTCTCATCTTATGGCGTACAAGTGTTCTCTTACTCTCTCTCTTAATGTTCTATTGGTCTTTCCAATATAGAAAGATTCACATTTCGAACACTGAGCTAAATAAACCAAATTCCTGGATTTACAGTCAGTGTAGTGCTTAAAACTATACAGCTTCCCGGTATCAGGGTGTTTGAAGGTGTTGTCATTCTTCATGAACTTACAGTGATTGCAACTCCGGCAGGCAAAAGTGCCTTGCCTATCTGACTGTACTATATCTTTAGTATTATCCTCATAGCAAAGTGTTCTTTTAAGTGATTTAGTATTCCTGTAGGAGTATCGAGATCGTTCCCCTACTATTTGTAACACTGTTTCATCTATGGTCAGAATGTTCCAGTGCTTGCTGATAACCTCATTCATTTTCTTATTGTTGTTAGTGTAGGGAATGGTAAGCCTCTGTGTTGGATTACTGGTATCTCTTATATATGAATGATGTCCACCTTGTTTAAAGAAGGGTTTACCCCTATCCTGTCTGACCATAGGTATAGTGTCTAATACTCCTGCACTCTCTCTGTCTTTATATCCTATTTCCTTGAACTCATGCTTGAGTTTATTTATAGTCTTATCAAAAGTTCCATCATGGCTGGTCAACCTAGATACTCTTAGTCCTTGTCCTTTTACTATATTTTAATAAACGTGAGGAGGATACATACTACTCCTATGTAGTAGTTTATTTTTTCTGCAACCTTTCCAGTATAGTTGTGTCTGAATCTCTTCTGTGCTCATAATAATAGAGACATCAAGAAAATCAATCTCTTCCTTAGAGAACTTAGCTGTAAATTTAAGAAAACTAGTGGTGCCATTTATATATTCAAGAAAAACTGTCAAACTCTCTAAACTGCCCTTCCATATTAAAAAGACATCGTCCACAAAACATTTATAATACCTAATATTCTCACTAAACACCATGTTATTTATTACATAAGTGTGTTCCCAGTAGGCCATTACAATATTCGCATATGAGTTGGCACATGGTGTCCTCATTACCACTCCATTGACTTGTAAGCAATATTTATTCCCGCAAGTAAAAGCATTACAGCTAGTAGGAGAGATGGCTAGAAAGGTGCTTGGGGTGTCATCTGGAAAGAGGAAGGAGGACAAGGAGACCTGGTGGTGGAATGAAGAAGTACAGGAGGGCATACAGAGAAAGAGGTTGGCGAAGAAGAAGTGGGATTGTCAGAGAGATGAAGAAAGTAGACAAGAGTATAAGAAGATGAGGTGCATGGCAAAGAGAGAGGTGGCAAAGGCTAAGGATAAGGCGTATGATGAGTTGTATAAAAGGTTGGACACTAAGGAGGGAGAAAAGGACCTGTACTGATTGGCTAGACAGAGGGACCAAGCTAGTAAAGATGTGCAGCAGGTAAGGGTGATAAAGCATAATGAGGGAAACATACTCACAAGCGAGGAGAGTGTGTTGAGCAGATGAAAAGAGTACTTTGAGGGGCTGATGAATGAAGAGAATGAGAGGGAGAGAAGGTTGGATGATGTGCGGATAGTTAATCATGAAGTGCAGTGGATTAGCAAGGAGAAAGTAAGGATAGCTATGAAGATGATGAAGAATGGAAAGGCTGTTGGTCCAGATGACATACCTGTGGAAGCATGGAGGTGTTTAGGTGAAATGGCAGTGGAGTTTTTAACTAGATTGTTTAATGAAATCTTGGAAAGTGAGAGGATGCCTGAGGGATGGAGAGAAAGTGTTTTGGTACCAACTTTTAAGAATAAGGGTGATGTGCAGAGCTGTAGTAACTACAGAGGGATTAAATTGATCAGTCACAGCATGAAGTTATGGGAAAGAGTAGTGGAAGATAGGTTAAGAAGGGAGGTGATGATTAGTGATCAGCAGTATGATTTCATGCCAGGAAAGAGCAGATGCGATGTTTGCTTTGAGAGTGTTGATGGAGAAGTACAGAGAATGTCAGAAGGAGTTGCATTGTGTCTTTGTGGATTTAGAGAAAGCATATGACAGGGTGCCTAGAGAGGAGTTGTGGTATTGTATGAGGAAGTTGGGAGTGTCAGAGAAGTATGTAAGAGTGGTACAGGATATGTACTAGGTGACAGCGGTGAGGTCTGCGGTGGGAGTGATGGATGCCTTTAAGGTAGAGGTGGGATTACATCAAGGTTCACCTCTGAGCCCTTTCTTATTTGTAATGGTGATGGACAGGTTGACAGACGAGATCAGACAGGAGTCCCCGTAGACTATGATGTTTGCAGATGACATTGTGATCTGTAGTAAGAGTAAGGAACAGATGGAGGAGACCCTGGAGAGGTGGAGATATGCTCTAGAGAGAAGAGGAATGAAGGTCAGCAGGACTAAGACAGAATATATGTGTGTGAATGAGAGGGAGGATAGAGGAATGGTGAGGATGCAGGGAGTAGAGGTGGCAAAGGTGAATGAGTTTAAAAACTTGGGATCAACAGCTCAGAGTAATGGTGAGTGTGAAAGAAAGGTGAAGAAGATAGTACAGGCAGGATGGAGTGGGTGGAGAATAGTGTCAGGAGTGATTTGTGACAGACGAGTACCAGCAAGAGTGAAAGGGAAGGTCTACAAGAGGGTAGTGAGACCAGCTATGTTATATGGGTTGGAGACAGTGGCATTGACAAAAGGCAGGAGTCAGAGCTTGACGTGGCAGAGTTGAAGATGTTAAGATTTGCACTGGGTGTGATGAGGGTGGACAGTATTAGGAATAAGTATATTAGAGGGTCAGCCCAGGTTGGAAGGTTTGGAGACAAAGCCAGAGAGGCAAGATTACGTTGGTTTGGGCATGTGCTGAGGAGGGATGCAGGGTATATTGGGAAAAAGATGCTAGGGATGAAGCTGCCAGGTAAAAGGAAAAGAGGAAGGCCTAAGATAAGGTTTATGGATGTGGTGAGGGAGGACATGCAGCTGGTTGGTGTGACAGAGCAAGGTGCAGAGGACAGGAAGAAATGGAAATAGTTGATCTGCTGTGGCGACACCTGACGGGAGCAGCCGAAGAAGAAGAAGAAGAAGCTAAGTATAATTTCTAATAGTGTAACAATTCTAATAACCTCTTCTCTGGAAGTATTTTTACTAATTAGGAACAGCCTCACATATTCTAGGCCTATATTATTAGGTATACTAGTAAATAAAGAGGTAACATCTAATGTAACTAGATAGCAATCAAAAACATTAACATCATTGTGTATGTAATCTGACAAAGTCTCTAAAAATGCTGTATATCTCTAATGATAGTAATAGTGTTCTCCACTATAGGTCTCAGACATTTCTCTACATAGACTGACAATGTTTCTGTTAACCAGCCTCTACTGCATACTATAGGTCTTAAAGGTGGGTGTATCATGTCCTTGTGTACTTTGGCCAAACCCCTAAATGTAGGTACTAATGATGTCTCTATAAGGAAATAATTATACAGTTCATTGTTAATGATGTTTGACATGAATAAATCGTATAATTCTCCATGCACATCTCTAATACGTTTATTCAATTGACTAGTATTCAGTTCCTGATAGGTATTAATATTACTAAGCATTTCATTTATAATTTCTTCGTAATATACCTTATCCAAAATAACTACAGCAGCACCCTTGTCAGCTGGTCTAATAACAATATGTGCATTCATTTGTAGAGTTTTAAGGGCTTCTAACTCACTGCTAGTCATGTTAAAGAATTCACTTCTAACATTTACTTTTTCTACTTCAAAAACCTTAAGTAGGTCTTTCTCACAAGCCTTCTCAAAGGCTTCCAACAATGGATTAATGGGTGGTATAAACATGGAGGGATTCCTATACCCAACCATTACATTGTCTTTCTGATTCCCAAACAACAACTTTAAACCAATGTTTCTAACAAACATTTTAATGACTATTAAAAGGTCCACCACATTAATCGAGGTTGAGGGAATGAAAGAAAGTCCCTTGCTCAGTAAAGATTCCTCTGCTTCATTTAAAGCATAATGACCATGGATGAAACAGTGTTACAAATAGTAGGTGAATGACCTAGATACTCCTACAGGAATACTAAAATCACTTAAAAGAATACTTTGCTATGAGGATAATAGTAAAGATATAGCACAGTCAGATAGGCAAGGCACTTTTGCAATCACTGTAAGTTCATGAAGAATGACAACATCTTCAAACATCCTGATACCGGGAAGCTGTATAGTTTTAAGCACTACGCTGACTGTAAATCCAAGAATTTGGTTTATTTAGCTCAGTGTTCAAAATGTGAATCTTTCTATATTGGAAAGACCAATAGAACATTAAGAGAGAGAGTAAGAGAACACTTGTACGCCATAAGACGAGAAGATGAACATAATGCCTTAGCGAGGCACACTATCAGCAATGATTTAAGTCATAAATTTAGTTTTATGTCCATAGAGCTTATTAGAACCAGTACTAGACTAAGGAACATAAAGAACTATACTGAAAAGGATGAAAATAAATGGATCCTGAGGTATCAGGCAGATAAGGGACATGGCCTCAATGAAAAGGTAAGCTTGAAACCTTTTCTGAAAGACAGACCGGTCAATCGCTGAATCCTTACTTGGTTCCACAGTATTAGTAATATATATTTATCACTAGGGGACCCTAAACCTCAGTCTAGTGCTAGTTATTTCACATAACACCCATGTCATTATTTATAGGCCACCAGGCTTGCTTATGAAAATAGCGTTCTTAGTTACCTTATACATATTTTGTGTTTTTTTGTGGTGATGGCTTGGTATCTTTAATATAGTTTGGCTATGATTGTGTTTACCCATATTAGCATTATCAGCATTATCATGCAGGTGTAGAGAGTTTTTATTAGTACATTATTTATACATTCTATATCTCTTATATGTATATTTTAGATCATTGTCTTTATAGTGTTTTTGATACATTTTATACACATTTTTTATGCATTTTAAGTCTATATTTATATATATATATATATATATATATATATATATATATATATATATATATATATACCTGGATATATGACTATGTTTACCACTTTAAGGTTTTAATTGTAGGTAATTATGGGTCAGGTGATGCATGAAGAGCTATTCAATGACAGTTTGCTTTTAAAATTTTATTAAGTCTGAAGAAGCGTTCTGTGCAACGCAAAAGCGCTTACTGTTCTACTTTCAATAAAGAGCTCTGTTGAGTATTCGAGCCAGTGGTGTGCCTTTGTATTTATGCTCCATTATTCTTCATTTTGTACTACAGAGGCACTTTATCCTGAAGACTGAGTTTTTTGCTGGGAATATATTTTATAGGTCTTGATTGGCATATGTTGTCCTCACACAAAATTGGTATGAATCCACTTTGTGGCTCACTGTATGACTTTTCCAAGGTATGTAAAGCTCTTTCTATTTAGTAATAGGGACCTTTCAGAGGCAACTGGAGGTGCAAGGGGCATCTCACAGGTATCCATGTCTACAATTTTCAGTATGTACCTTAACATAATGCTTTTACATGTAGATATGGAATATGGTCTTACCTAGCATACATTGGCAGAGACATAATACTCTGTGTGACGACCCACCACTGGACCAGTAATCAAGAACTCTCAATCCTCACCACTGGCACCAGTGGGGGATGTACAGTGGGAGGATAACAGGTACACATACAGTATTTCCAGATGCAGCTCTCTGCATCAAGTGCAATTTCTCTTAAGAGCACACAGAGACCATAGTCAGTCCAGGGCTGGTTTCTCCCTTTTTCTCCAGACACCCAATAAGACTCCCCACTGCCACAGCTATAGAGTTGACATCTCAGCTAAGTGGCTAAGCCAAGACCTCCAGCACCTTTTCTGTCCAACCAGTGCTTCATATTCCTGCCCAAGTAGCTGACACACACACACTCTTTGAGGTTTGCTTTACAGACACACACACACACACACACACACACACACACACACACACACACACACACACACACACACACACACACACATGGGAAAGGCTGGCCACAGGTTTACTATCTATGCCCCCTTTTGCCCAGACTATAAGTTAGTTATCACTGTCACCAGTCAACTCCTTATCAGCTCCTTTAAGGCCCTTAACAAACGGTGTCCAATCTTACTGTGTAATATTAATATTAATATTAATACAAATGGTTGTCTGACCAAGAGCAAGGCTATTAGGAGTGGCCCCCACAGTGTCACCAAATAAATATGCAAGTACTCTCAAAACTTAAATATCTGTAGACAGATCAGCCACAATGAAAGGTTTAAATATATTTAATAATAAATAATAAAAGGATAAGAAAATACAAGTATATATATTAACAGTGACGTCAGGGTTCCAAATCACAGTAAATATTTAAAACAACATTGCAGGACAGTCTTAAATAAATAAATAAATAAAACGATTTAATCTAAGCTTCGTCATATTCCTGACTATATCCAAGAGACTTGTACTGTTCCCTAGAAACTTATTTCATCAGAGCAAGCAAGCCAGATGTGGTGAATGGTTCTTGTCAAGTCCAAGACTGAATACAGAATGCCCTGTCTCACTAAGAGACTTCTCAAATTAATATCTCAAAGATCACTGCTGGGATAGCTTGCAAAATGACATCATTTCTTGTCATCTGACTATCCCAGGTGAAACATCATCTGCTAGAATCTGGCAGTATTTAGCATTTACCTGTGAAAATACATAGACCTCAGATCTTTGGCAGATGCTGAAAGTCATAAACCAATTACATTCCTCCAAATTTCAAGTCTAGTAATTATTTCATCCTAAAGACAATACAGAAAGCTCCCTAGTACAGACATTATGTCTCCAGCCTAGCCTATAAGGTAATTTAATTTCAGCTATTTTTCTGAAGTTAACCTCCTGTATTCCAGTTTCCACTGCAAAAATATATACATTTAAACAGTTACAATAGTGCATATACATTTCTATTGTCTTTCAGCAGAGAACACTGTGGTTACATTTTAAGCACAAGCACATTATAAAATACCCTTTTAACTCACAGTACAGACCAGTTTGATGTAGAGTGGGAGGATAACAGGTACACACGTGGTATTTCTAGATGCAACTCTCTGCATCAAGTGCAATTTCCCTTAAGAGCACACAGATACCACAGTCAGTCTGCAGCTGGTTTCTTCCTCTTTCTCAAGATCCCCAAACAGACTCCCCACTGGCACAGCTATAGAGTTGAGGTCTCAGCTGAGTGGCCAGGCCAAGACCTCCAGCACCCTCTCTTTCCAACCAGTGCTTCATGTCCCTGCCCAAGTAGCTGACATACATGCTCTCTTTGGTTTGATTTACACACACACATGCACACACACACACACACACACACACACACACACACACACACACACACACACACACACACACACACACACACACACACACACAAACCTGGGAAAGGCTGGTACAGATTTACTAGCTATGCCTTTTTTTGCACAGACTATAAGGTAGTTATCACTGCCTCCAGCCAATTCCTTATCAGCTACATTAAGGCCTTTAACAAAGGGTTTTCAATCTTACTATGTAATATTAATTTTAATACAAATTGTAGTTTGGCCAAGAACAAGGCTATTAGGAGTGGCCCACACAGTGTCACCAAATAAATATGCAAGTACCCACAAAACTTAAATATCTCTAGACAGATCAGCCACAATGAAAGTTTTAAATATATTTAATAATAAATAATAAAAGAACAAGAAAATACTCAGCATATAATCACAGTTACATCAGAGTTCAAAATCACAGGAAATATTTAAAACAACATTACAGGACAGTCTCAAATAAATATAGAAAAATATCTAAACAAAATCATGCTATATTCTTGACTATATCCAACAGAATTGTACTGTTCTCTAAAACATACTTCATCAGAGCAAGGCAGATGTGGTGAATGATTCTTGTCAGGTTCAACACAGAATACAGAATGCCCTGTCTCACTAAAAGACTTCTCAAATTAATCTCTCAAATATTACTGCTAGGATAGCTTGCAAAATGACATAATTTCTTGTCATCTGACTATATCCTAGGTGAAACCCCCACTGCTAGAATCTGGCAGTATTTAGTATCTACCTGCGAAAATATGTAGACCTCAGATCTTTGGCAGATGCTGGAAGTCATAAAATAATTACATTCCTCTACATTTCAAAAATAATTACATTCCTCTAAATTTCAAAACTAACAATTATTTCCTTCTAAGGACAATACAGAAAGCTCCCTAGTACAGACATTATGTCTCCAGTTTAGCCTATAAAGTAATTTAATTTCAGCTATTTTTCTGAAGTTAACTTCCTGCATTCCAGTTTTCACTGTTAAATTGTATATATTTAAGCAGTTACAATACTGCATGTACATTCCTGTTCTCTTCCAGAAGGGCACAAATTAGTTAGATTTTAAGCACAAACACTTTATA
>NC_056729.1:1095323002-1095445502 GCF_019279795.1 Protopterus annectens | reverse complement strand
TCAAAAGATAGGGAGTTCTCAACAACGGTGTTAAGATCCCTGGTGTGTATATCATTCTGGAATGGGGTGCTGTCTATGATGTAAGCTGCTGTCATGTTTTGCTTACCATCTCCATTTCCTAATTGATGTGTATGGTTTAGGCCTTACTGTAATAACATGGTACCTGCTCCTGAATAACTGACAGCATCCAATTTGCAGTCACTGGCAAATTTAGTTAGCCATATATCTAGGTTTGTGGTTTGGAGACCTAACAAGTAGATACCAAACAGAAGGGGTTCCTGTACTGAGCCCAGATGAATGTCTCTAACTCACCTTTTTGCTTTCCAAAGTAGAATCTGTTGCCATAACTACATGAGTTCTATCAGTCATTTTCCTATCTGTCTTACAATGTAAGGGTCTACATCTATGCACTTAAGCTAATTTGCAATTCCAGCATGTAATACAGAGTCAAAGGTCGCGACAGGTGCAGATACACTTTATAAACTGCATGCCTGCTATCTACAGCTTTACTTCAGAAAAAAACATTTAACAGTGCCCTGAATTTAACAATTTATACAGGGCAGCAATGCCCTGAATTTATCAAATGTTGGAAAGACAAGAGTATCAAATGTTTTCACATTTAATTTGATACTCTTGTCTTTCCACCATTTGATAACATGATTTAACCTATGCTGGAGTGTCTTGGAGTTGGTGGAAGATTGAATACCAACAACCAATTTGTAGTCATCTGTAGGCCTGAATAACAACATAGATCAGGAGTGTTGCCCTGAAGGTCTGAAATGTCGATGTCTAATAGGAGAGGGCCCAAATGTAAATCCTGTCATAAATCACTGATAATTTACATGACTGCTAACTACAGACCTTTGTCAGAGGTTTGTGATGAATGGCTAGGCTTAAACAGGCTCTTGTGTTCGTTAGCCTTGTAAACACCTATGAACCTATGAAGAAATTTACTAAATTAAGTAGACACGAACTCCTTTTGACAAAACCAAACTGCAGCAGGTCTTACATTTTTATATCAGAGCATACAGAATCAAGTATAAATGTAATGTACTGCATGGCTTTGCAAATTACATTTGTTAGACTGGGGGTTTATAGTTCATGAGATTTGAGGTGAGTCTCCTTTATGGAGGGGTATAATGATAGCCATTTGCTATAAGTCGGGAACATACCCTGTGGATGTGCTTAAGCTGAACAGTTTTAAGAGGGGGGGTTGGACAGGGCATGTTTGGTGCTGTTGATTAAACAGCCGGGTATATTATAGAGGTGGTATCCTACGCTTTGGAGAATACAGTCAAGATGCTCTCCACAATAATCTTGGAGGGGGGCTCAGAAGTTTGTGAAACGTAGATAACTGTTTCTGACATAGTTGTAGCTAAGTCAGTTAGTACCCCAGACAACCCACCAGTTAGTGCCATCCACACAGAGTTGCAGAAAAAAAAGTCCTCTGGGGAAAAGCTATTACTTTTATATAATAGATCTTTATTTGTCTGAAAACATCTTTTAGACATTGTAGCAAAGAGATGTTACTAGCTTCATACTTCACTCGTGTACGCACTGCTAGCAAATTATTTATTTAAATGGACACATCATGGCTGCTTAATTAATACAGACGCTACTGCCATGCCTAGCTCTACAAGAAAATTGATTGCAGCACTGACTTGTACTGACCTATTGCTGCTGATTATGCTCCTTAACAGCTTGCACCAGAGCAGCCTTCCACTTTGCCCCACACTAAGTACAACTTTAGTTTCTGATGTACACTTGGCACAGATTTGTCTGTAAGTATATATGGAGTTTCCTTACGTATCAGTTCAGGGCATTGCTGAGTGTTATTTCTGAAGTGAAAGAAGGATGTATGGCGGATGCTAATTTTAATTTGATTTCTGTTGTGATCTTCCTTATGGTAACTTTCAGATTTTTGACGGGCTTTAATGTAGGTAGAGCTTGATTACCTAAAGTCCTTAATTGACTTTTTTTATTTTATTATACAACTTACTAATGCTGCATTCCACTAAGATGGTTTAGTTTTACTTTCCCCAATATATTTGGCACTGATCGCAATAGCTTGGCTTATGTTATTTCTTAGGTTGTAGTAAAAATCATTAATGTAAGTGACAGTTGTGGTTACATAGAGGCTGGAAATTCTGCATTTGAATTCAGAGGTGTTCACTGAGGTGGACTTTATTGAAGTTGCTCCTCTGGCCATGAGTAAAATGTTAAGAGTATACTGTATAAGCTAGCCTAGACTGAGTGCAGAGAATGAATGTTAGTTTGTGGATCACTGTCCATATTGTGGCACAGAGGCTTGGTAGTTCTATATACTACCTGTATAAATGGGCCTCTGGGACTAGTTGCCATGGTATAGCACACAGGTTGGTGACAAACAGCAGCAGTAGTGTGGTTATACCTCTGGGACTGGCTGCTTTGATATGGCACAGACATGTGTTGCTGAATGTCAGCAGTGGTGTGAATGGACATCTATGTATGTAACTGCCATGATATGACAGAGAGGCTTGTCACAGTACTGCCTTGTAAGAGTAGTCTTCTGGCTGTTCTACAGATACTTGTTGACTGTTGTAATGTGGCACTCTAACCAAAAGGCAGTCTGTGTGATGTGACCAAAGAGATAATGTACTATCTTGCCAACTCATGTCCTGTACATTTAACGAAGGGGTGCAGTATGGTTTTAACAATGTCATTTAGTGCCCCAGAATGAGCTATAACTTTTGCAGTGGGATGCAATATGGCTGCAGTGTGTAGAATCTGTAAATTCTCGATTGCATTCCTGGCTGTCCATGTGACCTAAGTTCCTGAAGCAGGACATCAATTTCTGAAGGGGTGAAATTGTCCATTCTCTTCCACCAAACATCCTCCACATCTGCAGACACATGTGAACATATGATAGAGATCTGTACAAAGTACACTATGGGACTGGTAGGAAGAAAGCTGCAGACAGAGATAAGCTAGCTATATCACAGTACCCTCTCAGGAACAGTTATGGGGTATGCCATATGATACCTATAGGGACAGATATGGGAATACTTGCAGTGCATGTTCATGCCATACATTGGTAGATATGCATTTACCACAGAGTCATCTCATTTGATAGGTATAACTGGAATATGTCTTTCTTGGACGATATTAGTAATGCAGTCCTACAGTGGACTGGTGAGCAGGTTTTTTCTGACATCCCTTAATAATGGTGTCTGATGACTGTAACTTGCAGGGCCATCTGTGTGCAGGCATAGACCTACTTTAAGCACTAATATATGTCACTACATAAATTAGACAGGCTATATCCACAACATATTTGTGATAGGAATGTACAGGACACGTTGTCTGGTATTGTGAGCTGCATTGTTGGCAATACAAGCTACAAACAGGAAACACACATGGCAAACATTTTTGTGTTGCTAATCCTTTCTAAGGTGAAATTAAGTGCAATTATGTACATCCATAGGAGGGAAGAAAAGCAGCTCACCACACAGTTTCAGAGCACCTTGGAGATGCCTTTGCTTACAGCAACTCCTGCAATGTCTTTTAATTCTGCTGGTCAAATATCCACCAAAGTTTTCAGACTCTTTGTGACTTAACATATAAAAAAGACAGTATGCCTTAAAAACAATGCAATGTAATACCCGTTTCCATGACACATTGGTAGATTTGGCCAGGATGCTTGAATGCCTATAATCTGCTTTATTTTTGCTTCCTTGCATCTATAATTTAAAACCCCACATCTTGTGCCCATGACCTCATGCTGTAAATCTGTGTAATTATGCACATCCCAGTCTTCTGCTTTACGTTGTGCTACTTGTGAGTCAGAAAAGACATTCTAAGTATAAATAGCAGGCTATCATTTTGTTCTTCTTGAAAGTAAAAAACATTTCCCAAGAAGACTGAGGAGTATGGTAATATCCAGAGATACTGCATGAAGGAGAGGACGATTATGCTTTATCTCTGGGACCCATTCGATGGTGCCTTCAGGACTGTTGATGTCTAATATGACCTATCTGAGGAACTGTACTCAGCCATGGGCATCATCAGGAAGGGGTAATAGTGCAGGCATCACTTACCTTAATGATCACTGTCTTTATAAACCAGAGATAAGGTTACATCTTTTTGAAAGATGTAGTAAGTGCAAGGAATCTTTTCTCCTTTCTCTCTATAAACTTGTTACGTGTGGAGACCTGTTGTTATTACTGGCATTTAATTGTGCAGATTGACTTAGGAAATATGTGTTCCATGTCAGGTGGAGGTAATGGTGGAATTCCATGTAATAACGTCCAAGGTAATTTTAGTTTCTATAGGGGCTTGCTCAAAATTAAGTCAAACTGTTCCATCTCATGATTTATACACACTACCTGGTGTATCCCTAAGTGCAACTATGACATTTTCTGCATATGCATGTTGATGTAAGTACAGAGGACACAGCATTTTATGATGCTGGGTCTGCACCTAAGGAAATATAAGTATGAAACTGTGAGCTGTGTTAGTTATTTTAGAATCCTTCCTTAGAGATGCCACAGTTCTCTGATGTGCTCTTTCTCTATCAACAAGAGCAAAATGTAACAATACTCATGCCATCTACCACAGTGGCCAGAAGACGCTTGTAGACAACCAAGATTTGTTCCACTGACAATTGTTGACATTGTCATCATCATCATCATCATCACCCCCTTTTTTCCCATTTCTATACAGGGTCCTGATGTTGCATCACATGTTCCTGCTTTTCCCTCTATTATGTACCAGTCTTCAGTTTCTCCAGTAGCCATGCCTGACTATCATAGACCTTTTGACACAAAATCCACCTGTCTCTTAGTTTGATCCCCTTGTCTCCAACTACCCTCTTCCTTACAAATCTACTTTACCAAATTATTTCCTGATTTCCCACTGTAGTGTGCTTTCCTTAACCACCTCTGCAATTCAAGCTACTTAGCCTGCATCAGAGGCACTCTAGCACCTCCTGGAAAGTAACTGAGCAGATGGCACAAAGAATGTCTATCAGGCTGCAAGGCAAGGACAGAAAGATAAAGAAGACAGTCATAGGGATGCTAGCAACAAACTACTCAGCAGTCCACAGGACATAAAACGTAGATGGAAGGAGTGCTTTCATCAGTTTCTGAAATAAATAAATAAATAAATAAAAACAAGCTGTACTGCCCCAGACACAGCCTGCAATAAATGAAGAAGAAGATCCCAGACTAGAATAAGTAAGAACAGCACTACAGAATGTGAAGTCAGTGTAAGCAACAGGGTCAGATGAGGTCATGGTAGACACACTCAAGATGTTGTGTGAGTTGGGGGAGAAATGGCATCAGAGCATACCCATAGCAGTATGGAGAGAAAGGTGTATCCCAGATAACTGGAGATTAAGCATTCTGTTGCTATCAGAGTAAAGAACTAAGGGGACATTTCAAAACTGTGGGCAATACAGAGGTATCTGGTAAAATAAAGTAACTTCTGCACAGCTCGAACAGAGTATAACACACGTATAGCCAACACTAGTGTTCCACCAAAATTCAGGCGAAATCCACTCGTAATGATAAAAAACGATTCCTTTATTGAAAATAAGGTTTAGCGCTTTCATCTGTTAAAAATCAGACTTCCTCAGAACCAAAATGGAGTACTTCCTGTTCACATTTAAATAACCTTTTTGGCGCCAGAAATTCAAAAGGAAATGGAGCTCTTAAAGAGACATAGTCATAATAACTCCATATATACATACTACTATGCTAAAAACAGCTAAGCATTTAAACAGATCCAGTGTGCTGATATACAAAATGACAATATAAATATAAATATAATGACAATGTAAATAAATAAAAATGATTATGGTAAATAAACTAAAATTCAATAAAATGCACTCTGCACGTACTAACTTCATCTTAAAACATACTCCAAATATATGTAATAGTGAAATGGTAAAACTTGCATGACTAGTGCTCATAAATTGTAACAAGTCAACAAAAATCAAAATACAATGGCAACATCCATGATATATCTATGCCATGATTAAAAATGGTTTAATACTTATATTTTCATTTATGCCAAGTGACCTAATGGCATCTGTCAAAATTTTCCACGTACTTTCTTTCAAGGCTAAAAGTGCTTTCCAATTTCCCCCATAAGTAAATACTTCTACATAATCTATAATGGCAACTTTAAAACCATGTGATTCACCATATATGGATATGTGTTTATAAAGTGCATTGTTATTGTCTTTAATCTTTATCTTATAAATATGTTCATATACTCGTTTCCTAAGGGCTCTCTCTGTTTTGCCTATATAGAATGTGTTGCAGGCATAACATGTAGCAATATATACGACTTGTTTGGTGCTACAATTTCCTGCTTTGCATTTAATATTACTCTTGTTGATATCTCCTAACTTAATATTGCCTACCTCATTTATGGCATAACATTGTTTGCAGGTACCGCATTTTCTAGTTCCCATCGAGAGCTTTGCATTGTGTACAGTTTTTTGTTTAGAAGCTTTCTCCAATAATATTTTGATGTTGGGTGCTGTTTTATATACAAAGCTCGGATAATTGCCCAAAACGGAAGCTGTATCATCATTTACTGTTATTAAGTTCTAGTGCTGTCTTAAATATCTCTAATATACTTCGTGTAAGAAGTATACATCAAGACGCAAACTCGATTACAACACATAACTACATTGTCATATCACTTCTTTCTATTATGAATCTTCATAAAATCAAAAGACTTGCCCAATAAAGGTGGAATTTTTTTACCCCATTCATTCTTCACATAGTTGGAAACTTATGATAATAGGGCTGAGGGGTATCCTCGATTACTAAACATATTACTTATTTGGTCAACTTCCCTATTCATGATTTCTCTAGTAGATGACATACGAGCTGCCCTAATACATTGTCCTTTGTAAACATTTCTGAATATATGGGGAGGGTGATAACTATTAAATTCAATATAGTCATTTGAAAAAGTTTCCTTCCTATGAATTTGTGCAATAAATCCCTTATCAGAATGGCTAATATATGTGTCCAAATATGCTATGCCACTCTCACTGATGTTATGAGTGAACTTTAAAAAATTCGTTGTGCCATTAATAAATTCCATAAACGAATTAATCTCATCTTTTGAACCCTTCCATAAGATGAATAAATCATCCAAATATCATGTATAATATGCTATATTGGAATAAAATTGGCTGTTGAACACATATTCTGTTTCCCATTCCAACATGACTAGATTGGCGAAAACGGGGGCACAAGAGGCCCCCATAGCCATACCTTTGCATTGCCTAAAATATTCACCTTGAAAATGTATATAATTATGGTCCAAAACTAGTCCCATAATATCTACCATAAGGCATATGCGGTCCCAGTCCATGTTTGAAAACTTTCTCAGACTGTTACTGAAATACTCTAAACCTATATCCTTAGGGATACATGAAGAAAGATCCACTACGTCTATGGTGATGAGAATGAGATCCTTATTCCATATGTCTGATGTAAGCTGACTAAGAAACATCCAAGAATTCTTTATTAAGTGAGTGATTTTTTCATAAATAGGCTTTACCCATCTATCAATGGCAACTCCTAAAGGATATGTTTTGGATCTTGAACCAGAAACTATAGGCCTAAAAGGAGGCTGGGTGATGCACTTGTGTACTTTGGGAGTTCCTATAATAGTAGCCAGAGTCAGATATTCAACTTTTAAATATTGGTAGATCTCACTGGTAATTCTATGATCGATAAAATATTCTTCTAATGTTAGATCAATTCTTTTGTAACCAATATTAATCTCATTTAACGACACTACTTCATAATTATTTGATGAATACAAAATATTATGTATTTCATTAACATAATCAAATGTATTATATATCACAATTCCGCCCCCTTTGTCGGGTTTCATTAATCTAATATCCTTATTGCTGATAAATTGATTTAAACATTGTCGTTCTACTTCATTCAAATTGTCCTCAATATCTAGCTTATAACAACTGTTGGTCTTAAGATTTTTCTTAAATTTATAAATGTCATGACACACCATCTTCTCATAATTACCCACTTGATTATTTGATATGGGTATATACGTACTTGGATCTGTTGAAATGCTTAGTTGTTTTTAGCATAGTAGTATGTATATATGGAGTTATTATGACTATGTCTCTTTAAGAGCTCCATTTCCTTTTGAATTTTTGGTGCCAAAAAGGTTATTTAAATGTGAACAGGAAGTATTCCATTTTGGTTCTGAGGAAGTCTAATTTTTAACAGATGAAAGAGCTAAACCTTATTTTCAATAAAAGAATCGTTTTTTATCATTACAAGTGGATTTAGCCTGAATTTTGGTGGAACACTAGTGTTGGTTATACGTGTGTTATACTCTGTTCGAGCTGTGCAGAAGTTACTTTATTTTACCAGCTATCCTTTTTCCTTCTGCAGTCAGTTTCTGGTGTTGGTTGGTTCAGTTGCTTTGTGTTGTTGGCTGGTATGGAGGAGATCACAGAACAGTCACAAGCTTCATTGAACAGAGAAGAATTTACCAAACTACAGATGGAGGTATCTTCCCTTAAGTCTGAAGTTACCAGACTTACTGAGTTAGTGGGCAGGTCACTGATGTCCTCAAAGGCAACAGAAGGAGCTGGATGTTAGCATACATATACTGTCAAGCATACACTTATTACTAAAGGTGTTGACATCAGTACTCAAATGGACATTCCTAATGGACAAGTGGTCAACACAGAAGAGAGGGGTTCTATGCAGGACCTGCCGTCTACAAATTACAGGAATACGAATATCAGTCCCGCCTTGGAGAATGATTTTACTTTTGACTTTAGTTTATTTCACGCTAGAGAAGAAGCCAAATGACAAGGGGCGAGACCTAAACACCATAATGGCATGAAAACTTATTCTGCTGTCACCGGAACTCGCACTGAACAATTAAAAGGTACTGCTGACAATAGATTTGTTTCCAGTTTCTTAGGAAACAATTATCCTAAACATAATAAAATCACTGGACATGTTTCAGGTGGCATGAACAGGACAGTGGGTCAACATAATTATGACTGTCTTGATTTATTTTTAAGGGATGAATATGATTTTGGTACTAATGTTGAACATGGTAGTGGTCAAGACGAAGCAGGACAACATGCCCCTTTTAAGGGCTCGATAAGGGACTCAATTAATATGCTCGGACAGATATTATTAAATATAAAGTATATTAAGATAGCTAATGCATATTTAGCCAAGTGTATTTCTTTGCAAATAGTACCTAAAGGCCTTAGACTTTTTAAATTACCTATGGGCCTGGAATACAACATAGGTACTATTAATGTATTTAATAAAATGTTTGATAATTTTGGTATAGAATATATGAATATGCTTATCAAATTCAATGATGAGAAATTGTCTACCCTGATTCGAGAGGTTGAGAAATTGAACCAAGATATACTAAATGATATATCATTTACACAGTGGAAAGATTTATATGACAAAGAATTCTACTATGCTGAACAAAAGGCCAAAGGAATATTCAACAGGAAGAATAAGAAAATACAGAGAGATGTAGAGTTATATTACCAAAATAGAGCTTACATATGGCCAGAGGATAGAACTTCCATTGATAACACAGTATATAATAGAAATAGAGGTAAATATTTCAATAAGGAAACTAATTTTCAGATTTTGCCCCGCGGAAAAAAATCAAATAAAATAGTTAAAGCAGATAAGTTTCCTAAACAATTTTCAGTATGTGACATATCTCATAGTATGCACACGGTTGAGTTTGATAGTCAAGATAGCAAACAGTGTCCAGAACATAATGATAGGAATAAAACCCAAGTGGAAAACATTATTCATACTTACAATGGGTTTAAGGTGTTTAATTATACTGATATGAACATTACTCCAGAATTTTTTACATTATTCAGTAAAGGTATGAAGTTTATTCCATTTACGGGTTTCAAACTTGTGGATATTATTAAAGAAGTCAAATTATTTTGTCGAAGACTCTATTTAGCTATGCAGTTTAGAGAACATAACACACAACAAGGACCGACTGAACATCTTGGATTAAAAAAGAAAAGTACGTATATACCCATATCAAATAATCAAGTGGGTAATTATGAGAAGATGGTGTGTCATGACATTTATAAATTTAAGAAAAATCTTAAGACCAACAGTTGTTATAAGCTAGATATTGAGGACAATTTGAATGAAGTAGAATGACTATGTTTAAATCAATTTATCAGCAATAAGGATATTAGATTAATGAAACCCGACAAAGGGGGCGGAATTGTGATATATAATACATTTGATTATGTTAATGAAATGCATAATATTTTGTATTCATCAAATAATTATGAAGTAGTGTCATTAAATGAGATTAATATTGGTTACAAAAGAATTGATCTAACATTAGAAGAATATTTTATTGATCATAGAATTACCAGTGAGATCTACCAATATTTAAAAGTTGAATATCCGACTCTGGCTACTATTATAGGAATTTCCAAAGTACACAAGTGTATCACCCAGCCTCCTTTTAGGCCTATAGTTTCTGGTTCAAGATCCAAAACATATCCTTTAGGAGTCGCCATTGATAGATGGGTAAAGCCTATTTATGAAAAAATCACTCACTTAATAAAGGATTCTTGGACGTTTCTTAGTCAGCTTACATCAGACATATGGAATAAGGATCTCATTTTCATCACCATAGATGTAGTGGATCTTTCTTCATGTATCCCTAAGGATATAGGTTTAGAGTATTTCAGTAACAGTCTGAGAAAGTTTTCAAACATGGACTGGGACCGCATATGCCTTATGGTAGATATTATGGGACTAGTTTTGAACCATAATTATATACATTTTCAAGGTGAATATTTTAGGCAATGCAAAGGTGTGGCTATGGGGGGCCCTTGTGCCCCCGTTTTCGCCAATCTAGTCATGTTGGAATGGGAAACAGAATATGTGTTCAAGAGCCAATTTTATTCCAATATAGCATATTATACACGATATTTGGATGATTTATTCATCTTATGGAAGGGTTCAAAAGATGAGATTCATTCTTTTATGGAATTTATTAATGGCACAACAAATTTTTTAAAGTTCACTCATAACTTCAGTGAGAGTGGCATAGCATATTTGGACACATATATTAGCCATTCTGATAAGGGATTTATTTCACAAATTCATAGGAAGGAAACTTTTTCAAATGACTATGTTGAATTTAATAGTTATCACCCTCCCCATATATTCAGAAATGTTTACAAAGGACAATGTATTAGGGCAGCTCGTATGTCATCTACTAGAGAAATCATGAATAGGGAAGTTGACCGAATAAGTAATATGTTTAGTAATCGAGGATACCCCTCAGCCCTATTATCACAAGTTTCCAACTATGTGAAGAATGAATGGGGTAAAAAATGTCCACCTTTATTGGGCAAGTTTTTTGATTTTATGAAGATTCATAATAGAAAGAAGGGATATGACGATGTAGGTATGTGTTGTAATCGAGTTTGCGTCTTGATGTATACTCCTTACACGAAGTATATTAGAGATATTTTAAGACAGCACTGGAACTTAATAACAGTAAATGATGATACAGTTTCCATTTTGGGCAATTATCCAAGCTTTGTATATAAAACAGCACCCAATATCAAAATATTATTGGAGAAAGCTTCTAAACAAAAAACTGTACACAATACAAAGCTCTCGATGGGAACTAGAAAATGCGGTACCTGCAAACAATGTTATGCCATAAATGAGGAAGGCAATATTAACTTAGGAGATATCAACAAGAGTAATATTAAATGCAAAGCAGGAAATTGTAGCACCAAACAAGTCGTATATATTGCTACATGTTATGCCTGCAGCGCATTCTATATAGGCAAAACAGAGAGAGCCCTTAGGAAACGAGTATATGAACATATTTATAAGATAAAGATTAAAGACAATAACAATGCACTTTATAAACACATATCCATATATGGTGAATCACATGGTTTTAAAGTTGCCATTATAGATTATGTAGAAGTATTTACTTATGGGGGAAATTGGAAAGCACTTTTAGCCTTGAAAGAAAGTAAGTGGCAAATTTTGACAGATGCCATTAGGTCACTTGGCATAAATGAAAATATAAGTATTAAACCATTTTTAATCATGGCATAGATATATCATGGATGTTGCCATTGTATTTTGATTTTTGTTGACTTGTTACAATTTATGAGCACTAGTCATGCAAGTTTTACCATTTCACTATTACATATATTTGGAGTATGTTTAAAGATGAAGTTAGTACGTGCAGAGTGCATTTTATTGCATTTTATTTTATTTACCATAATCATTTTTATTTATTTACATTATCATTATATTTATATTTACATTGTCATTTTTTATATCAGCACACTGGATCTGTTGAAATGCTTAGCTGTTTTTAGCAGAGTCGTATGTATATATGGAGTTATTATGACTATGTCTCTTTAAGAGCTCCATTTCCTTTTGAATTTTTGGTGCCAAAAAGGTTATTTAAATGTGAACAGGAAGTACTCCATTTTGGTTCTGAGGAAGTCTGATTTTTAACAGATGAAAGCGCTAAACCTTATTTTCAATAAAGGAATCGTTTTTTATCATTATGAGTGGATTTAGCCTGAATTTTGGTGGAACACTAGTGTTGGCTATACGTGTGTTATACTCTGTTCAAGCTGTGCAGAAGTTACTTTATTTTACCAGCTAGCCTTTTTCCTTCTACAGTCGGTTTCTGGTGTTGGTTAATACAGAGGTATCAACTCCTGTCACACTGCATGACAGTTTGGGAGAGTGTGATTGATAAACAAATAAGCAGAGCTAGTAAAAAGTAAGGTGATATTGAGTAGTTTGGTTTCAGATAAGGATGCAGCACAACTGACCTGATGTTTGTAGTGAGACAGATAGCTGAGAAGAAGTTAAAACTGAGGAAAGAGTCCAAATGGCATTCCTAGACTTGAAAAAAGTACAAGACTAGCTAAGAAGGAAGATAATTTGGGTAGTCCTGCAATAGTTCAAAGTCCTGGAAACATTGGTAGAATTAGTGCAGGTTATGTACAATAGCCCAATGACATAAGTGCAAACAGTGTTTGGACCCACTTAAGGGTTTCCAGTGGATGTTGGTGTGCATCAGGGTTTAGATCTGAGCCTACTGCTGTTCACGCTGGTCATGGACTATATTAGTAATCAGGTCAGAAGGGGCAGATCAAGAAAGCTGGTGTATGTCAAATTATAGATAGACTCTGAGCAAGACCTTCAGTAAATGCTAGCGGAACAGAATGCAAAGCTGAGGGTACACAGAATGAAAATGACTACAGATAAGTCGATTGTATTGGCAGCAATGGGGGAATCAGAAGAACTCAACTATTGAAACTGAAGGGAAGGTTAACAGCTTCAAGTATATGGGAGGCATGGTTAAGGAGAAGGAAGTCTGAATGAGGAGGTGAAAATGTGAATAAAGAATGTTGCAGTCAACATACATAGTGTAATGTGGGTAGTGTTTGACAGAAGAATAACAAAGAAGCAGAAAAGTAAGGTGTACAAAATAGTGTGTGACCAGTATTACTGTCTGTACAGAAAAGTGGGCAGTGAAGGCAGGACAGTTGTGGAAGAAATGATGACATCAGAGCAGAATTCAAACTAGTGAGTAGGAAAGCAGAAGGCAATCTGGTGAAGAAGATTTGGGAGAGACAGCAAGAAAGCAATAGAAAATGAGGGCATCCAGCAAAGAAGTGGATGGACTGTATAATAGAGAACACAGAATAGTCAATCATGATGGTTTGAAGATGGTAGGAAAGAGTCACTAAATCAGGAGAGGTGATGACAGTTGATGCACAATAGTATGACCTCATGTAGGAAAAAATGGAAAAAGGGGGGTTGATGATGATGATGACAATGATGCCCCTACATAGCTCTCAACCAATCAGAGACAAATCTCAACAGAATCAGGGACAAAACCTCAAATAATCAGGGACAATCAGGGACATTTTTTAAATATTTGTACTATTAGCTTGAAACATTTGCAGAATAAGAGAACGTGGATTAATATAGATTTTCTGACGTAAAACGTCTATAACTCTGAATTACTATCATTTATTAAGGGCAATTCACCACCTTTTCTTCAGCAGTCACCCGTTTTAAGAGGGATTAAGGGGGACAGACTTACAATTGGAGTCTAAATCAGGGATGTCCCTGAAGATCAGGGACAGTAGAGAGGTCTGTGCCCCTAGCATTACTTGACATTATCCTGTCTCCCTTTCATTTCTGCCTTTAGTCCTTATACCCACATCAGCATCTTTCCCCTGCTTTTACCCTTCATCACTCCATGCACCAATTTTCTCCATCTTCCATGAATGCGCCACCCCCACTTTATTTTAAAGTGATTGTTATTTAGTTAAATAGTCCCTTTTAGTACCCACATTCCACAGAGATTCAGATAAAGTCTAACCCTGGCTTATAGATTTGTATCTTGAATGTTCCTTTCCTATGCCACTATAAGTCTATGTCTTTACCCGTTCAGTGCTAGCCACATGATTCATCATCCTCTCCAGTATTTGCACTATTAAGTTTTTTTCAACAGTAGCAGGACATCTGTGAATGCTATAATCTTGCCATCTCTTTTGCATCATTTTTTGATTTCTATGATCTTCGTATGATCTCCTACATGCCCTAGACAGTTCATAGGTTCATAGGTTCATAGGTTCATACTAGGCTATCTGCCCTAGGGCATTTACAAGCCTAGCCAGAGTGTGTTTGGCTTTTGCCACCCATTTTAAATTAATTTTGCTATGCCCTTTTTCGAGGTTAGTATACTGTGCCTCCGTCTAACAGTGACACAGAAGTGATACCCAGGGTAAACCTACGATCTCCCATCCACTCATCAAGATTCCTCTTGAAGAGAGTCAATGAGGGACTCTGCCTAAACTGGACTGGGATTTTATTCCAGAGTGAAGGGAGCCTCTGGGTTATGAATCTGTTCCTCCAGCATGTCCTATTTATTTCAGTGCTGAGGTTCAATTCTCTCGAGCGCGTAGCTCGATGGGATTTGGATTTTCTGAGGTGCAGCATGTCCATTAATTCTGGGATGGACATGGCTTTATACGTCAGGCACAGATCGCCTCTGAGCAGGCGGTATGCCACTGAGTAGAGCTGGAGTTTCTTTAACTGGGCAGCATATGACATCTGTTTGAGCCCTATGATCCTCTTGGTGAGGTACTTTTGGGGTCTTTCCAGTTGCTGCAGGTGTCTGGTAAGGTACATCCCAAAAGGGGCATTGTACTCAATTATGGGCCTGATGAGGGATGAGTAAAGAGGCACGATGACCTCCCCTGATCTAGATGTGAATCCCTTCATGATTAGCTGGGCTATATAAAATGTTTTCTAACCACTTTGGCCACATGGTTGTCAAATGAGAGATTGCTATCAACTTGGGTCCCCAGGTCCCTAATTACTTCTTCTGTACTTAATGGATTACCACCTATGTGGTAATTTGTGGGCACTTTGTTTTTGCCAAAGGGATGACTATACACTTTTGGCGTTTAGCTTGAGACCATGGCTCTGGCACCAGTTGTCTGTTTCTATGAGGCCCTTTTGGAGGATGCTTGTGTCGGCTGGTGAGTCGATTATGGCACCCAGTTTGCAGTCATCTGCGAACTTAGTCAGCCACAGTCCTTCCGTGTTGGCCTGTACCTCCGAGAAATATATACCAAACAAGAGAGGTCCCAGGACTGAGCCTTGTGGGATGCCACTTGTAACTGGTTTGGAGTCTGACATGGCTCCATCAATTTTAACCATGTGGGTTCTGTCCTTGAGCCAGTTTGCAGCCCATCTAGTGACATAGGGGTTTATATTTAAGCTGGTGAGCTTATCCATAATGCCTGAGAGTTAAGTCATTGATTCTTTAGCCTATCTTAGCCTCTGCTTGTTACTTTCTTCGTCAACAGCCCTGTCCTTTGCAAGCAACACCTGGCACTGTGCTCTCTGTCACCAAGGTTCTTTCACCTCCTTTCTTTGGCTATCCACTTGTTTTGCATTTTCCAACTTCTGTTTTTCCTTCCCACTTGCATACTTTCCTGTTCCCAACACTGTGTTTGCTTCTCTCCTCCTCATGCTATTCTTTCTACATGCTCTCTATTTTCTTCCTTTGTAGTGTCTGTTTAATATATGCCCTGCTGTCAGTGTTTTCTTCCTTTGTAGTGTCTGTTTAATATATGCCCTGCTGTCAGTGTTTTATTCCTTTGTAGTGTCTGTTTAATATATGCCCTGTTGTCAGTGTTTTCTTCCTTTGTAGTGTCTGTTTAATATATGCCCTGCTGTCAGTGTTTTCTTCCTTTGTAGTGTCTGTTTAATATATGCCCTGCTGTCAGTGTTTTCTTCCTTTGTAGTGTCTGTTTAATATATGCCCTGCTGTCAGTGTTTTCTTCCTTTGTAGTGTGTTTAATATATGCCCTGCTGTCAGTGTTTTCTTCCTTTGTAGTGTCTGTTTAATATATGCCCTGCTGTCAGTGTTTTCTTCCTTTGTAGTGTCTGTTTAATATATGTCCTGCTGTCAGTGTTTTTTTCCTTTGTAGTGTCTGTTTAATATATGCCCTGCTGTCAGTGTTTTCTTCCTTTGTAGTGTCTGTTTAATATATGCCCTGCTGTCAGTGTTTTTTTCCTTTGTAGTGTCTGTTTAATATATGTCCTGCTGTCAGTGTTTTCTTCCTTTGTAGTGTCTGTTTAATATATGCCCTGCTGTCAGTGTTTTCTTCCTTTGTAGTGTCTGTTTAATATATGCCCTGCTGTCAGTGTTTTTTTCCTTTGTAGTGTCTGTTTAATATATGCCCTGCTGTCAGTGTTTTCTTCCTTTGTAGTGTCTGTTTAATATATGCCCTGCTGTCAGTGTTTTCTTCCTTTGTAGTGTCTGTTTAATATATGCCCTGCTGTCAGTGGTTTTTTCCTTTGTGGTGTCTGTTTAATATATGCCCTGCTGTCAGTGTTTTCTTCCTTTGTAGTGTCTGTTTAATATATGCCCTGCTGTCAGTGTTTTCTTCCTTTGTAGTGTGTTTAATATATGCCCTGCTGTCAGTGTTTTCTTCCTTTGTAGTGCGTTTAATGTATGCCCTGCTGTCAGTGTTTTTTTCCTTTGTAGTGTGTTTAATATATGCCCTGCTGTCAGTGTTTTCCTCCTTTGTAGTGTCTGTTTAATATATACCCTGCTGTCAGTGTTTTCTTCCTTTGTAGTGTCTGTTTAATATATGCCCTGCTGTCAGTGTTTTCTTCCTTTGTAGTGTCTGTTTAATATATGCCCTGCTGTCAGTGTTTTCTTCCTTTGTAGCATCTGTTTAATATATGCCCTGCTGTCAGTGGTTTTCTTCCTTTGTAGTGTCTGTTTAATATATGCGATGCTGTCAGTGTTTTCTTCCTTTGTAGTGTCTGTTTAATATATGCCCTGCTGTCAGTGTTTTCTTCCTTTGTAGTGTGTTTAATATATGCCCTGCTGTCAGTGTTTTCTTCCTTTGTAGTGTGTTTAATATATGCCCTGCTGTCAGTGTTTTTTTTCCTTTGTAGTGTATTTAATATATGCCCTGCTGTCAGTGTTTTCTTCCTTTGTAGTGTCTGTTTAATATATACCCTGCTGTCAGTGTTTTCTTCCTTTGTAGTGTCTGTTTAATATATGCCCTGCTGTGCCTCACGTCTCCTCAGCCCAAGATTCTCTAGCCCTAACTGTATTGTCAGCTTCTCTCTTGTCACTTCAAATGTCTCTGCCTTCTACTGGGCATGTATTTTCTTCCCTTGCCCACAAACTTTGGTACTCCCTACCCACTAAAATCTGTAACATTACAGAATGTACTCCATTTAAATTCTAGTTAATTTTCTTCTGGCAAAAAAGGACTAAATGTAAATGCTTCTACAATCCCTCTGTTAATTCCACCCACCTTACAACCCATCCTGCCCTATTGCACTATTTCCCCCAATCTTCTTCCTGTAGGATTTCCACATTAATTCAGAATTCACATTAACTCTTCTCCCTTAACATCTTTTACCATTTCTGCCCCCATAACATTCTTCCATGCCTAATTTTATATCTCATTTACTTTGTCACTTTCACCTAATCCACTATCTTTCCCCTTCACCTTCTAGCTAGGTACCTCAATCTCTCTAGTCTTTGTCATCCTGGTGATTTAAATTCTTTATAAACTCAACCACTATTTTTATCCATGTACATTTGTAAATACTATGTTTGAACTAATTACTGTCCTCGCAACTTCATACTGCAGCTTAACTGCAAACCTATGTATAGCCTTTGTATTCAAATTGTATGTTTTTTTCTGATGACTCTCTTCTTGCTGTAACTTCCGGGCTATAGCTGAAATCAGATCTTCATAGCCCATTACCTCAATCAACAAACATAAGTAAATAAATAAATAAATAATGAACTGCATCCCCCTGTCAGATGTGGTTATTGTCTAGCAAACTAAATGCGCAGCCTCCTGTCTATACTCAGCCACACATCACCTGCACAGTCAGTACATTTCTTCTTCAGTCACCATCTGCTTCTATTACAACAGTCTCTGTTTTCATCCTTGCCATAATCTTACTTCAGTTTCTTTGCCTAAATCTATACGTTTTCATAGATACTACAAGGTTCTAAGTTTTAATAAAATGCTACATGTATTTTCATTAAGCTATTGTTTTCAAGTTTCTATATGATAGGATTTTTACGTCAGATGAATTTTAAATTGCAGGATTGCTGCAGTTACTCTTCTTGCATAAGACATTGTAAAGCTAGTAAACACTTTTATTACATTTAAAGAGTATTAAGATTTTTCAAAATAAAACAGTTAATATATATTAACAGTTATCCATCAATTTAAATATTAACTAGGATTGTTTAATTCCCATAAAACTAATATTACTTCTAGTATTTACATGGTTAAATCTGGAAGCTAGTAAGTATCCTTTATTGGGAAATGTAATTTGTGCATACTTGTAACAGAAAAAAATAACAGCTGTCAGAGTCATGAGATGTTCTTGATGAACAAGTTTTGGATGAAAATCTTGAAACCTGTCAGATACACCAAGGCTGTCTTCATTTGATTAATTACATGATTTTAATTTTAGTGATTTTCAAAGTTCTTATGCTACCTTGTTGACATAATTACTTTATAAGCATGTCTCATGAATATTATTTGTGAGATAGAGTACTTTTTTTGACAAATAGTTTTGCATAGTGAATGTGAAATCCTGGGGCTGCCAAAGAAATTGTTGGACTGCATCTGAAAATAAGCAGCCCTGCATATGATGTAAATAAATTAGCATTTTGTGTGCACACATGCATATGTGTGTGTTTGTATATATGCATTCAAGTGTGTATGTGTGTGCGTGTGTGTGTACGTGTGTGTGTGCGTGTGCATATCAGTACATTGCTATTTATCTGTTTTAATTTCTTCATTTATTCATTCATTAACAAGGCAAGCCTAATATGTACAAATGCACCATTCAGAAGAAACCAAAGAACATCATTTGCATAAGCGACACTTTACAATCACACAGTAGGCAAGAGGAATTTCAGAGAGTTATATCAAAACTGTGAGATGAAGCTTTTCAACAAAGTTTATCAAGTACCAAATAACTAAGTGTTGTTCATTTTGTGAGGTTGTTGGCACAAATAAAAATACAAACCTGTAATTGTTGCTGTTTTCAATATTTTAACTCATTTGTTGAACATGTGCATCTTTTAAATTTATATTAGGAAATAAAGCCATAGAAAGATTCAGCTTCTGCTATGAGTGTGCTTTCACATGGTGCTGGGTTACCCTTCCATGCAGAGATATATAATGTCGGTAAAACCATTCATGGGATGATGTCATTCAGATGTAGTTACAGTGTCTGATGCCAAGATGTCATGAAACAGCTATGATATGCCACTAGAAATAGTCTGTAATTGATCCTTTTAATGCTTAATCTAATTCCAGTTTATAGACTGGACTGAAAAGAAGTTTCCAGAGTCAGTTTATCAGTCTGAAATTAGTTCCAGTAAGACAAATTCTCAAGACTCCAGCATCAAGAAAGAACTTCAGTCTCTGATAACTATAATCCAGCAACTTACTGTTAAGATGGATAACATGGATACTAAAATAGACACCTTCATAGAAAAAACTACAAAACAAATAGACTTGTTACATATAGACCTGCAACAACAGAAGATCCAGATGGCAGGCATAGAAGAAGCTGTGAATGACATGGAAAATAGAATCCAAGAAGAGGAAATCAACATTGAGTTTCTGCTGAAACAAAATACACATTTACAAACAAAGCTGGATGACCTGGAAAATAGATCTAGGTGCAATAACATTAGGATTTTTGGACTGCCAGAAAATATTGAAGGTAACAATATTACTTCTTTTTTAACAACATGGCTCCCTAAAACTTTAGACTTACCAGAAGCATTCTCTTTTGGTATTGAAAGAGCACATAGATCTATAGCTAATACTAACTCTAACAAAAACTATCCTAGATCAGTTATAGTTAGATTTCCATCATCTTTTGATAAAGAGATGGTTCTTAAATCTGCTTGGGCTAAAGCTCCTGTTAAGATTAATGAGACAACTGTGCGTTTTGACAATGACTATTCTTCCTTGGTAATAGCTAAAAGAAAAGTTTTTCTGCCACTAATAAGGGAGCTTAAAAAAGCACAGTTTAAAACATACCTTCTGTTTCCTGCCAAGCTAAAAATCTTCCTTCCTGATGGTCCTAACATTTTTGATGACTTAGACTCTGCTTTACTGTTTATCAAAAAAAAAAAAGATTTTGGATAAAATAGAGGAATGGAATGGGCTAGTCCTTCATTAAAGAGACTGGCAACTGAAACTTCATGGAAGACTTCAGAGAAGAAGAAGAGAATAAAAAAAAAAATTATTTGTTCTATGTTTTTTTTTTCTTTTTTTTCTCTCATCATTTTACTTCATTGTTAATCTTTTTAAATATAGTTCCTGTATTTCCAGAAAGCCACAGATATTCTGAAAAAGATTTAACCAAAGTTATTCTCTGTGTGCAAAGAAATGTTTTGTTTCATAATCAGTCAAAATATCTGAGGAACTAATAACAAGCTATTATTCAATTTGTTTCTCTTTCTGAAAAAGAGAAGTAAGGTCAGTAATTTGATACATTTTTTTTTCTCTTTTTTTCTCCTTTTCTTCTTTTCTTTGTTTAAACAATGACATTCTATTTAGATTATGTAGTGGGTAAAGGGTGGGGGAGGGCAGGGAGAGAAGAGTAATGAAAATATGATTAATAGAATAATAACATATTTATTCCTTGTAAAAAGTTTATATGTTCTTCAAATGCTATTCCTAATTATACTTTCTTGATTATACTGCTTATGCTTGTTTGTAAATAATCTGTCATGCTTTAACTAATAATAATTAGAACTAAATAATAGTAAATAATATTTTATTTTTAACTCTATTAATATAAACAGTAAGTAATATTCCATTGTATATACTTCTTATAGCTTCCTCTTACATTTTTTTTATTTCTGCTTTACACTCTTTTATTTTCTACTCTCTTTTTCTTTTCTTTATTCTTTCTCTTTATTTTTTTTTCATATTAATATATAGAAATGCTTTTGATCATATAGACACAGTAAATAATAAGATTTGCATAAAAATTGAGTTGGGACAAAAATATTGAGTTTTATTACTTATTAATAACGTTGGGCTTAATTTCACTTACATAGAGGCTGTAATAACCTGTAAAATACATCGCAAAGGTTTTGTCATATTTAGATGCATTTACACTGCTAAATGAATGTTTGTCACTAGTTTTTAACAAGTTTCCCGCCAAAATGTTAAGGGAGACAATCTGGGATGTGGGCTACCTCATGAACAGTGTCCTTGAGTTGTTTTAAAAGCTTCAACTCTCAGAATTCTCACAGAGAAGCTGAAAGCAGTCAATCTGACCTTTGACCCAGATATCACACTGACACATCACAGATTCAGGAAGAATATCAGGAAGTAGAACTGATGCAAATGCGACTATGTGAAGGAAAATTAACTCCTTAACATTTAAATGTGAGTTATTTTATATAATTACTTAAATATCTATGTTATAATTCATAAAATATGTCAGTTATAATGATTTTAAATGATGCAGTTTCTTGTAGTAAGTAAATGTCTTATTTTAGAAGGCATAGAAAATGAAACATTTATTCAAGTGTTTTTGAAAATCTACTTGACTGCAGCATACTAATCTGTGTTAAAAACTTATGTTCCAAACATATACATTACTATAACTCATTTAATTAATCTGATTGACAAGCATAAATAACTTTATAACTCTATTCTGGAAGAAATTGTCATGTGATATATTTTAAAGCAGTAGTATAGACATACAAAATACAGATGGCTTTTTACAATAATGCAAGTGTTTCTGAGAATTTGCATAACTATGCAGTATGATTTATAACAATTTCTATAAATATAATATTTTATTCTATTGACAATAATGAGTATGAGCAAAATGCTCATATACAAGCAATTCAAGGTTTTCTTTGGAAGCTGTTGACTGCATTTACATGACAGAAAATAGATGCATCTTAATATATGTAATGTCTGAACCATATTAGCCAAAGTTTTTGATTTAAATGAATGTTAGAACTTATTTTTACATACTTTGAATAAATTAATATGTAAATATGCCTTCCTTTTTTTTTTTTTTTCTCTCTTTCTTTCACTCTCTCCCTCTTTCACGTCTTTTATTTCTCTCTCTCCTCTTGGTTCCTAATATCAAGATTATTTGAATGCTATTTGAATACAAGTGTATTATATTACATAGATGTATATAGTAGTATGAATAGTTTTTTAAAAAAAAAAGTTTATTTTAGTTTATATGATGCTGTTTTATCAAATGTGTAGTCTTGTCTTGCTAGATAATTGAATTGAAAACTGTTAATTTAAGTTAAATATAACCAGTATTAAATTGATAAGGTGGTAGCTGAGGCACTGCTGCTTAGGGTAGGGGGTTAACTTGAGTGGTAAATACTACTCTAAGTTGGAGTTTTTAACTCCAGGCTGGATGCAAGGTTTAATCCTTACATTATTTTCACTTGTTCATTGTTATATGTATATAGTTTTGACATCCACAATATATTTTGTACACTCATTGTCACTACAAACAAAATTGAATCCTATACAAAATCCCATAAGAGATTCAATAAATACAGCTATATTTAAAGGTATACCTAAAGGAGGAGATGTAACATTACTTATGTTGTTATTTGTTATTTTGATGATAAGATTCTTAAGTTTTAAAAATGCCAAATGACATCTTTAAAAGGAATTTCTTTAAACATTAATGGATTGAATAATCCGTGTAAAAGGGCAAGCCTAATAAGATACATTAATTTACATAAGGCCAACTTAGTCTTCCTGCAAGAAACCCATCTCTTGAAAAAGATATTGATAAACTAGCCACAAACAAATATACAGTATTGGTTAGTTCAGAGCACACTCAGAAAAAAGAGGAGTGGCTATTTTATGGAATAAAAGTATGCCCATTCCTAAAACCATTAAGTCTTATCAGGATGACAAAGGAATGTTTTGTATGGTTACAATACAAATTAATGGGAAGACTTACACTTTAATTAATGTATATTGGATACCTGGAATTGGTATTAATACAGTGAAACATCATCTTGATAAGATCATATCATTCTCTATAGGAGATATTATTTTAGCTGGTGACTTTAATTGTATACTACATGAAAGTGATACTACCACTATAGGAAAAAGAAGAATTATATCTAATGCAAAACATTTAAATGATTTTGCTAATTCTTATCATTTGAATGATATTAATAATCAGATAGATTCAAAATCATTACCATACACCTTTTTTCTAACAGATACAAAACTTATTCAAAATAGATAGGGTCTTTATTTCTAACCAGATGGTAACAGATTTAATTAATTCCAAAATCATTTCATGTCCTATATCTGATCATAATTCAATTGTTTTTGAATTCATGATAAAAAATACTCATAATGTTCAGATCAAAAGGATACCAGCATACTTAACTCAACTAAAAGACTATAAAGAATATATACTTTCAGAAGTAAAATATTTTTTAGACATAAATAATACCCCTGAAGTCTCCATTGTCTATGTTTGGGATGCCTTAAAATCATATCTATATGGACAAAGTATCAGATGGTATAATAATAAAAGGAAATCTTGGGATAAGGAATTTTTAGATATTCAAATTAAATTAGACTCTTATAAACATAATAATAAAGAAAATATTATGGAAAAGAAAGTTATTGAAGAAATAAACTAAATGAGAAATACAAAGAAATTTTAACTCATAAAGTTAAAATAACTTTAGAGAAATACAAGTTTTTGTCTTATTCAATAAGCCCCAAATACTTACATAGACTTAAAAAATAAAACAAAAAGGTTGTATAAACAAAACCATAGCAAAGAAATCTTTTCTCTAAGGAAAAAGAAGAATGTTTCTAGTATACCAGAAATACTAGATGAATTTAGAAATCACTTTCACAAAATTAACCATAATAACATTAACATGGAACCTAAAGATAAAATAAAGGAGTTTATAACCACAAACATGAATAAAAAGCTTAATAAACAACAGATTAAACTATTGGACAAAAGTATTTCATATACAGAGGTTATTACACAAATAAATAAGCTTAAATCAAACAAAGCACCGGGTAATGATGGTATTATACCAGAGATATATAAAATCCTTTCTAAAAGTACATATTCATTAATACATAAGGTTTTTATTTTGGCCCAAACTGAGTTAATAACCCCCATCTTGGCAATATACATTTATTTCGCCAATTTTAAAACCTAATAAAGATCCAACTAGATGTACTTCATATCGCCCAACTCATTACTTAATGTTGATTATAAAATGTTTATGAGTATTTTTGCTGATAGATTGAAGACAATCATCCCTGGCATTATAGATATAGATCAGACAGGCTTCATTGTAAATAGAAATACTTTTGATAATATAAGAAGAACTTTAACATTAATTGATTTTGCAAATAGGAAAAAGAAAGATTTAACACTTATTAGTCTTGATATAAGTTCAGCATTTGATTCAGTAAGTTGGGACTATCTGTTTACCTTACTGAAGTGCACAAACTTCTCAGATGCATTTGTAAATCTAATTGAGCATTTATACAAAGGAACATTGGCTTATATTAAGGTAGGAACATATGTTTCACAAAAATACCCATTTTAAAGGTACAAAACAAGGATGTCCACTTTCTCCACTATTATTCACTTTAGTAATGGAGCCTTGGGCTAATTTGATCAGAAACAGTACTGACATAGAGGGTTTTGAAATAGATGAAAATACAACATCCAAAATTCAACTTTTTGCAGATGATGTTCTAATTACATCAGCAGGATCTAATTCTTCTATGCAGTCTCTATTTGATAAAATGATGAATTTTAAAAGTATTTCTGGTTTAATATTCAATGAAGAAAAAACTAAAATACTACCTATATATACACGAAAAAATATTCTCATTAGTGATTTTACTAAATATGTACCGAATTCAGGTCAGATAACTTATTTAGGTATAATACTATCTAAATATATTAAATCTATTATATATAATAATTATAATACCTGTTTTCTTAATATACAAAATATGTTTAATACCTGGAATAATATGTTTTTTACTATGGAGGAGAGACTTACAATTATTAAAATGATAATATTCCCCAAGATTTTATACTTAATACAATCAATAATACTTCCACCTACAAAAATAATTATCAAGAAACTGAATACACTAATGTTAAATTTCCTATGGGCACCTAATAGACCTAGGATTGCATTAAAGAAACATACTAATAGCTGGTCTCAGGGGGGTATTTCTTTTCCAGACTTTAATTTATATACTATCTCTTCTATTGTAAAAGTTATTACTTTATTAATAGATCAGTCATATGTCACAAAATGGAAAGATTATTGGGAGCTAATTAGTATGCACTTCATGAAAATCTCCTTAACACATAAAAATATGATTGTAAATAACTCCATGTTATGGTTACTAAAGGAATTTTGTACTTCACCTATTACACCTAAGCATATGGTTTGTTACCCATTAAATATTATTATTAGCTATCGTAACTTTATATTCATGCACCCTAAATATAGGGAATGAAATTTTATTATATTCCCTATAATGTATACTCAGGGTATGCTTTTGTCATCTACTTCTGAAGGAACTCATTTAGCTATAGATAATGATCTAAAGTACTGGTATCAATTGATATCTGATAATAAAGTTAAAAATCTAGATTTCTTAAAACAAGAATTTGATCTAAGAGAAACTTGCTGGTTAGAGGTTCAGACCTTTAGACAACATCTCATTAATAAAATAGATCTAATGTCTATAACAGTTAAAGAATCTATTCCAACACTGATTGATTACTTGATATTAAATTTACAACATAAAGTTTCTGATAAAGGTAAACTTTCATACATACATAAAATTATCAGACAAGAAACTTTTTACAGTGTAGATATATACTGGAATTATTTCACTTCTATTAATGGGGACCCACCAAATCAACAAGATAAACAATATATATTGGAATCTGCCTATAGAACTACGTCTTTCATTGTCTGGAGACTTTATTCATGGAAATTTTTACATAGATCTTTTTATACACCTTTGATGATGAATAAAATAAATAATAAAGATAATCTATGTAAGAGATGCAATGTAGAAATTAATGCTGACTGGGCTCATATGTTTTATGACTGTATAAAATTGAAAGAATACTGGAAATCAATTAATGAATTTTTGCAGGCTCTTTTTACAGATAATTTCATTATTTCTAAATCTCTTATATTATTCAACACACCTGTACCTCAAACTGTTAAAAAGGTTAAGCTTCCCTTGTTATGGTCTATTCTAGCAGTGGCTAGGAAAATAATAACCAGAAATTGGATTTCAGATACACCTCCTTCGTTCAATGAATTTAAAAATGTTATGAATATAGTGTGCCATATGGAAATAAACACAATTAGGTCAAGAACAACTAGAAAAACATCTTATTATATTGTATGGGATAATTTACAAAATTTGTTAAAAAAATCCTAATTTCAATAGCATGGTATTTTAGTTTAATTAATTGATCTGATTGTAGTGGATGTCTTTGTAAATACTTTAGTTGTTTTGTTGAATGTTATAATCATATCTATTTTTAATTACTTGTATAAAATTGTTATGATATTTCTCTTGTATGTTAAAACAATAAACCTATTTTGAAAAAAAAAGAAATCTGATTAAAAAAAAAAAAAAAAAAAAAAAAAGAGCCAAGGAATAAAGATGTTTATGGTTTGAACAGAAGAACACAGCTACTGCCCTGAACTTTAAGGAGCTAAATAAACTTGTTAATGGTGTTTCAGTGGTAAGAGTTTTAAATGACATTGATTAATAATTTACCATGTTTCTGGTTCAGAAAAAAAAAAACAACAAGGACTTCTTTGCATAGACATCTGATGGTGGCAGTGGGAATAGTAGGCGGTTACCTGATCCCCAGGGATCTCCAGCAGTGTTACAAAAGGCACAAGAAATAAACAGAGTGTGTGAAGAAGGATTATTTACTTACTTAGCTACTACTTACTGAATTAGTTTATTTAAACTGATAAGCACAGATTCAAAGACATTGAGTATTAAGACCAAATATGCCTTGCCAGTGCACTCCCTCAGGCTGTACTTCCTTTCCCCAGGAGGGCCATACCAGTCAGCCAGAAGTAAATTTGTGAAAACCAATTCAGTCATCTAATTACATCTGAAGGAAGATAGCGAGCTGCACTGCCTAATATGCAGGAAAACGTTATTCCAGAGAGCTTAGGGAGGCATTGGCTTATAAACCTGTCACTCCACTATATTCTATTATCTATTGGTGAAGATTTAGGTCTTTAGTTCTGGTGCTGGTAGATCCATTGGACTTACTGAGATATAGGAGCTTCAGGACAAACAGGTCTCTAATGCCTTGGTAAGTGTGAAAGAGATCTTAAGTCAAAAGTCTTTAAGACACCAAATAAAGAGATAAAGCTATCAGCCTCTTTTGATACCTCAGGAACTTTAAGCCTGCAATTCTTTTGGTTAGGAACCATCAGAGTCTTTCTAATTTTGTTTGATATGTTTAGTGAAATACACCTTGAAGGCAGCATTGTACTCAATAACTGGTCTAATCAACTCAGTGTATAATAGAGTGATTACATCATGATCCTTTGACAATTAACTGTGGTAAATAAAAAGATTTCCTTGCAACCATTGTTATAAGATCCAAGAGAATGAGTTATCAACCCAAGTTCCTAGGTCCCTGGCTACATTTTTATTTCATAGTGTTGTGATACTTATACAGTATGATTTGGGGGTGGAGGGCTTGACTCCCCAAACTAAAGATACTTCACTTTTTAACGTCTAGTTTAGTACACCAAAAATTTACTAAGAAGAATCAATTCTGGACAGTTTGGATGACAGAAGGTGACTTAAGAACAACTCCCAGTTTACATTTTTCCACAAACTTTGTTAACCAGAGGTCATGTAGCTCTCTTTTTGGAGATCTGAGAAGTAAAGCCCCAAAAAGGAGAGGTCCCATCACTGAGCCCTGAGAGACACTATTGTTTGGTTTCTTACCTTCTGGCAAAGTGCCAGCAACTCCCACTGTTTGGGTTCTATCTTTCAGCCAGTGTGCTACGCCTCTTACCACATATTGGATATGCAATGTGTGTACCATATGGCTAGGTCAATACCACATGGCTGCTGTCTACAGCCTCTGCATCCCTCTCAAAGAAGTTTGCCACTTTGTGTAGATAGGATTTATTCTTTACAAAACCAAACTGATATTGTAGTTTTTTGAGGTCAGTTAAAATAAATTCCATGCCTCTGCAGACTGTTAGGTCTGTAATTACCTAGACCAATTGTAAGGTCACCCTTACAGAGGAACATCACCTCTTCAGTGCACCACTCATTTGGGACAAAACCAGTTGCTAAACATACATTAAACTGTTTAACTAGTGGGCCTGCAAGGCCATGTTTAACACTTTTAATTAAATATCCAAGTACATTGTTAGGCCGCATGAATTAAGAATTTTTAGTCTTGGTTAGCACTTTCAGTAAATGACCTTTAGACATAAATGCTGGACTAAGTTATTCACATATTTTCAAAGCTTTTAACAGAAGTCTTGGGGATTAATTTGGCACTAAATTGTTTGCAAAGATATTGGCAATGTCTGTTGGCTCATAATAGGAGATGTCATTATAAGTAAGTTCTCATCAACGTAGAGTATTGTTTCTTAGTCTTCTACCACCACTAAAGAAAGATTTGTAATTATCTTTCACTTCAGAGACAGGCCTACATTCATGAGCGTCTTTATTGGACCTGAAAGTGTTTTTCATTTAATTTAATTTAATTTAATTTTTTTGTTGTTAATGCCTTTGATATTTTTATTTAGAAGATGAGTTCTGGACCTTTGTATATTTTAAGGAGTATCTTTCTTGTGGTGGACCACTATGATGGTCTATGGTTGTTATTTTTCATTATACTTGATTCTGGCAGATACTGCTAGAGCAATACATTTTTAAATAGGTGTAAAATTCCTTAGTGAAGCTTGCTGTTTTATCAAGATCAAGGGCGGGGCAGTCATAAGTGAATTTTCTTACTTCATTACGGTGTAGGATGAAGTCTGCATGATTATAGTCCTTGAATTCAACATAAATCACTGCAGGGGCTTTTGGAAGTTTAAAGGAGAAAGTTACACATTTTTGGACAGACTTCCCTGGGGTAGATGATAGTGGAAGAATAGTGCAAAGAACAGCCATATTTAAAAGAATCAATTTAAAAATGCAATGTTCTCCAGTAGATTTGACTCCTATCTGCTGAAGGGAATTTTCATTTATAAAGTCTATGAAGTTTTGGGCACGTCCTGCATTGGAGGTATATGTATCCCAGTTTACTGAAGGGTAGTTAAAGTCACCCAATGCAATGAATTTTTGCTAACAGGGGGATCATATAGAATACTATGAAATCTTATGTGGTCATCAGGAGACAAGACGGTGTTCGGTAACAAGATATTAAATGATAATTAAACCTGTCTAGCATGATCACTAGTTCAGTGAGTTTATTGTGTGGTACCTATGGAGCTGCCTGGCAGTCATATGTCCCTTGACAAATATGGAGACTCCACCACATTTGACATAGGAAGACATAAAAAGTGCAAAATTACACAACCTAACTGTAGAGGGAGTGATCTCTTTAAATTTTAAACCAAGTCTCAGTAACTATGCAGGCATGGATGTTTTCCAAATACAGAACTGCCTAAGATCAGGAAATCTATTATTTAGACTTCAAGTGCCGAAGAGAGTCAGCCTAATGTGATACAAGTTCAGGAAGGATATGCTAATCATACTGGAACGTTCATAGTTTCATATGTTTGTACTAGGCTATCAGCCCTAGGGCCTATACAAGCCTAGCCATAACAATTCCTTGGCCATGTTCATCAGATAGTTTATGCCTAAAAAGGCAGTGGGGCATAAGGTAAGTATCTTGTATTCATAATATTATTTTTTTTTAGATAAAGAAAAGAATAACACTATTTACTGTACAACAACAAAGTGACTAACAAAGAATGCAATCTAACACTCATTTTTCATTAAAATTTAAAAACTTTCAAAACCCCAAAAATGCCCGAGTGTCAAAATTGTTTAAATTAAATTAGCAATAATCAATAAAAATTCTAGTATTCAGTAGGGTTTACAAAGGACTGAAGAAGGTAAACATTGAGAGGCGTGGCTACACCAACTCTGCTATGAATAGTCATGTCTCATTTAATTAAGACATGTTTATTCAAATCCAAAATCTAAATTCTTGGGAATTTAGCAGTGACACTCCCAAGGTAAAATAAAAAAAAAAACATTTTCTTTGCAGGGGTTCAATCCTCTCGCTGGCTGAACCTCTGATATGGGGGAAAACCACACACCCAACCCCAAAACTATATACACATATAGATGTAGCTATATCTATATGTATTTGCAGATTTGCATTTTAAATGCACTTTTTTCTCATTGTAACTTCAGCAGGTCGGCTGTGCTGATGGATCATCACACTGATTGAGTTTCTTTAACTTAAACTGGCCTTGTATAGTTCCACAGTTGTGGTTTTCCTTTAAGAATGCTGAGTAATGAAGTGAACTAAGCCATAATACATATTCTGTTATTATGTGCTTGTCTTATTTTTTAATTGCACTTCTAAGATGTGATATTTAGCTATGTCTGCATTGGTCAAGCTGTGAATCAAAGTATCTATCATGATGTACATGCAGGAAAAAAAGTAGCATTCCCCTTCCTGGACATGGAAAGGCAGGACAGAGCTGTGTAGCTTGTTGTTTTGCAGCATGACTACTTTATATATTTTTTTCACTTGTTTTGTTGATTAATGTTTTAAAAGTACAAGTGATTCCTATGGGTCTTTTTTCCTACTAATCTGTTTTTATTGGGCAGATTGGGTGCTTTAATTCACTAAACTGGGTATGAATTATGCTGTACTGTAACATACATATGTAGGACTGTGTATGTGCCACACCGTGTATTTATTGACATTGGTTTTACTGGGAAAGTCCAACTGGGACTACAAATGTACCCATTTTCAGTGGAGGCTCAAGGAGAAAAGTTCCAAATACATCTAAATACATTTGAAAAGTCAATCAAAAATCCAGTCCAGCTCAAGTACAGTTCAAAAATATAGGCAAGATTACTTAATCAAGCCTAACATGATGAAATAGTTTACAAGTTTGCAGTAACAGTTATTTATTGGAGCAGAATACAGAAACAAATCAAAAAGAAAACAAAAACAAGCAATACTTTGGCATCAAAGATTGGTGAAGTAGCTGAGAAGAAAAGAAGAAAAAAATTATACAAGAAATTAGTATTTGAATATTTGCTACAGGGAAAAAAAAACAAGTTGGAAGGCATAGGAGTACATCCTTCAAAAGACAACTATAGTTAGAAAGCAGTAATGATGTAAGATGGTAATAGGAAGAAAGGTGGTATGATAAAGGAATAGAGCAAGGAGAAAGGAGCTATGAAAGAGGCAAGCATCTAGAAATTCAGAATGAAGGCAAAAGAAGAATGAGAACTTGCTAGACAGGGGTCCAGGAAAGTAAATAATGTGGGAAGAAATAGCCAGGGAATTGTTATGGCTAGGCTTGTATAGGCCCTAGGGCTGATAGCCTAGTACCAACCTATGAACCTATGAACCTATGAACCTATGAACCTATGAGAAATGAATAGCGAAGAGTAGAAATTCAGAAAGAAGGCAAGAGAAGAAAAGATTTGAATAGTGAAATGGAGTATAGAGATGTAAAGTAAAAGAGAGGATGAAAGGATTTATTTATTTATTTATTTATTTATTTATTGTTGCTGACTGGGAAAATCCATCCGGGAAAGATACCCTTTTTCAGTGGTGGCCCGGGGAGAAAAACTCCAGTATTCACGTACATAGGCAGTATACAGTATATTTTCATTTTACACATATGTTTTCATCTTGGTTAGTTATACATTTTTGCATACATAATTAGTGGTAATAGATAATTAATGCTAACCTTGTATCATACAATTTGTAAAAACCAAACAGACTACGAAAGAACAAAAATTCGAGGGAACAAGCTGCTAAGCGTAAGGAAAACAGATAATAAAGTAAAATCCACAGTCCGGTAAAACTGTTCCAAAGAAGGCAACAAAAGTCCATGCGCTGTAATGTTAGAGCTTTTATTAACCACAAGCACTTTCGGAGAGACTCCTATCTCTCCTTCCTCAGACAAAAATGAAACAACCAGTTGTAGTATCAAACTTTCTTTAAAAAGGGTGCTGTTAACTAATTAACCAATTAGAAAACAAATTGCCAATTACCAATTCAACAGCTTGTGAGTTTAAAATCATACAGAACCAGCAGCTAAAATATTAGAAACAAAACAAAACAAAACTTCACTTTAAAAATGCATTGTTTGCATTTAAGCATAAAACTTCAGCCTTTTCTATCATAAAGGGATATAATGTCTATCAGTGCTCATATCGTAATATACACTGTTCTTATGTTGTATAAAAGTGTATACACAAATACGTAAATTATAAATTACGTAATAATTGCAACTACATCCAAAGGCTAAGCCTTAAACATTTAAATTTAAATTTAAATTTAGCTCATAGTGCTAACATTTAAATGATTGTTAGCATGGAACTACAAAACTCTCATGAGTAGCTTTCCAAATATTAACACCTATAAGTTTAAAGTTTTGAAATTTAAAATTTTAAAACAAAAACTTCTATACATTTTCAAATGTCCTGTTGTTATAAATATGCTCTAAGAAGAACCAATTGTTAGTTTTAGTGTTTAATTTTTATAATACCTGCAGCTTATAATTGAGCGAATATGTGTAAACCTAATGTGTTTCAATATTTATGACGCTAATAAGTTTTGTGGTTTGTTAAAAATGGATACAAACCACTATGTCCATGTGGCGTTATGTTGTTCTCTTAAATGCAATACATGCGTTAAATAGTTAATCAATGTAAAATCCTATATAGGTCAACTCAACACTTCACTTCGTAAAGTCCCCTATGCATTTGTATTAGACGCTAGATGCAGCGTCATTCAAAGTGGAACCAAATCAAAAATATGACTTAGCTATGCATGGAGAGTTTCCAAAAGCTCCCTGCTGAGTCAAAAGATGTTACCTTTTACAAGCTAATAGTTTTAAAATACAAGTAAGCGATATTGCTTCATTCAAGCCAGGGTGTGTGTGTGCAGATGTCCTAAGCTGCCATAATAGCTCTTCCTTTTCTAACAACAATTGCCATGGACCTGAAAACATTTGTGTCCTAATTTGTTTCAGAACCATAAATCTGAAACTATGTTCTTTATTGTCCATAACATGGAAGGCCAGGCGTTGTTAGTGTCGCTCTTAGAAATAGCATATAAATGCTCATGCTCATACACTCTTTTATGCAGTGCCCTCTCAGTCTTTCCTATATAGAAAGCAGGGCACTGCTACCACATGCACCACTGCCTTAGATGAGCAGGTAAAGTTACCTGTTAATTTGTATTTCACATTGCTGATAACCACATAATTACCTTCCTGCATGAATTTACACTGGTTGCACAATCCACATTTAACCATACCCTTAACTTTATTAAATGAACTATTTTTGTTCATTTCTAGCAATGCCTTTAAGTTAAATCCTTTCCTAAAGGCTATACTGGGTGTTGTACCCAACAATTGCTGTAAGTTTGTATAGATACAAACTTACAGCAATTGTTGGGTACAACACCCAGTATAGCCTTTAGAAAGGATTTAACAACATTGCTAGAAATGAACAAAAATAGTTCATTTAATAAAGTTAAGGGTATGGTTAAATGTGGATTGTGCAACCAGTGTAAATTCATGCAGGAAGGTAATTATGTGGTTATCAGCAATGTGAAATACAAATTAACAGGTAACTTTACCTGCTCATCTAAGGCAGTGGTGCATGTGGCAAGCTGTAAGCAGTGCCCTGCTTTCTATATAGGAAAGACTGAGAGGGCACTGCATAAAAGAGTGTATGAGCATTTATATGCTATTTCTAAGAGCGACACTAACAACGCTCTGGCCTTCCATGTTATGGACAATAAAGAACATAGTTTCAGATTTATGGTTCTGAAACAAATTAGGACACAAATGTTTTCAGGTCCATGGCAATTGTTGTTAGAAAAGGAAGAGCTATTATGGCAGCTTAGGACATCTGCACACACACACCCTGGCTTGAATGAAGCAATATCGCTTACTTGTATTTTAAAACTATTAGCTTGTAAAAGGTAACATCTTTTGACTCAGCAGGGAGCTTTTGGAAACTCTCCATGCATAGCTAAGTCATATTTTTTGATTTGGTTCCACTTTGAATGACGCTGCATCTAGCGTCTAATACAAATGCATAGGGACTTTCAGTGAAGTGTTGAGTTGACCTATATAGGATTTTACATTGATTAACTATTTAACGCATGTATTGCATTTAAGAGAACAACATAACGCCACATGGACATAGTGGTTTGTATCCATTTTTAACAAACCACAAAACTTATTAGCGTCGTCATAAATATTGAAACACATTAGGTTTACACATATTCGTTCAATTATAAGCTGCAGGTATTATAAAAATTAAACACTAAAACTAACAATTGGTTCTTCTTAGAGCATATTTATAACAACAGGACATTTGAAAATGTATAGAAGTTTCCGTTTTAAAATTTTAAATTTCAAAACTTTAAACTTATAGGTGTTAATATTTGGAAAGCTACTCATGAGAGTTTTGTAGTTCCATGCTAACAATCATTTAAATGTTAGCACTATGAGCTAAATTTAAATTTAAATTTAAATGTTTAAGGCTTAGCCTTTGGATGTAGTTGCAATTATTAGTAATTTACAATTTACGTATTTATGTATATACTTTTTACACAACATAAGAACAGTGTACATTACGTATATGAGCACTGATAGACATTATATCCCTTTATGATAGAAAAGGCTGGAAGTTTTGTGTTTTAAATGGCGAAACAATTCGCATTTTTAAAGTGAAGTTTTGTTTTGTTTTGTTTCTAATATTTTAGCTGCTGGTTCTGTATGATTTTAAACTCACAAGCTGTTGAATTGGTAATTGGCAATTTGTTTTCTAATTGGTTAATTAGTTAACAGCACCCTTTTTAAAGAAAGTTTGATACTACAACTGGTTGTTTCATTTTTGTCTGAGGAAGGAGAGATAGGAGTCTCTCCGAAAGTGCTTGTGGTTAATAAAAGCTCTAACATTACAGCGCATGGACTTTTGTTGCCTTCTTTGGAACAGTTTTACCGGACTGTGGATTTTACTTTATTATCTGTTTTCCTTACGCTTAGCAGCTTGTTCCCTCGAATTTTTGTTCTATCATACAATTTGTGACTATAGGAAGAGGAGAAAATAAGAGATTACCTGTGCATTTATATAAGTTGTAGCAGACAGAAATACAAAGAAAACAAGGGGAGACAAAGATTGACATAAGTAGTAGAATAATGAGGGATAACAAGGATTAAGTAGAAGTAGATAGTTAAGAAATATGATCAGCTAAATGTTAACTGTAGTAGATAGAAGGGAACGTATAATGACCACCATCTAGGAATTTTGTACAGAGCAGCTATGGTTTTGTTAGAGGTACTGCAGCGTGTATTTTATCAGAAACTGTCTGGGCAAGAGCAGAGCCAAATGCCTTGCAGATTGTATTTTAGCATATTTTTAAGCATTTGTTGTTTTTTGTAAGCTTTAACTCTAATGGGATACTTAGCTATCCACCAAAACTTGTGGCATAAAAACACCTTGTGTATTTACATAAGTTTTAAGATGCCAAATGTAGAAAGTAGAGACATATCAGCCATTTCAAAACAGTTCCTATGGTTACAGATGTACCATTACACTTAATGTGTTTCACATGGCCTACAGGTAGAGGAAGATCATTATTCACATTAGCTTTAGTTGTGGTATCTAACTTTTAACCTCCTGACTACTACTTAGCCAAATATTTTTTATCCAAGTTCCCATCTGTACAAAAATGTAACAACTTATTGTATTGTTTTTGTCTTTTCCTTTCATCTGCCTGCCAACCATTGAGCCTTCCCTAATGATACATGGAAGCATTCATTCCCTAGCTGTGAGGATCATCCTTAGTTCCAGCAGGGAAGGAGGCTGCACAGGGAAACCATCATCCTGGCAGACATGAGAGAATTTGCATAAATGCCTTAATCCCCCTTCTGGTGGCAGTGGCACCTGCAGGGTCCATTTCTTGCTTGGGCACAATAGGAGCAAATTACTTAGCTAGTGGGGCATGTAGACCATGTGAAAAAAATCCCAAGGCAGTATAGCATGGTTAACTATTCACCCCCAGTCCATTGTTAAAAAAGAAAGATCACTAACCTAAGAAAAAATTCCACAGTCTAATAACATGTTTTACAAATCCTGGCAATATGTGCAACATAAAGAATAACTACTAATTTCTCATGCTCAATGATTATGGCTTGAATGAAGTGTTAGCATGGTAGGGTGTAACAAATCAAAGAGTAGCTAATAATATAACAAAATTGGGAAACAATATGAAAGGACATTTCTGCCTCAGTAGAAAGAAAAAAAAATCACAGCCCAAATTCAGTAACAGAAAATTGTAGCTAATTTTTACTGTTCTGCATTGCAGTGATACAGATGACATGATGGAATTTATAAACTACTTCTAAGCAACACAGCACATTTTGCCAACATTCAAAAATAAAAATGCATTTTCTCATTGCCAACACTGGTGAATATCAACTGCAGTTTACATGTCAAAGAAAAAACCTCTGGTATTCCACCACAGCAAAAATCTACCACAATAGAGTCCTGTGTCAAACAGCAAGCAAATTTAATGGAAAAAGTAAAAACAGCATTAAAATTCCATAGTGATAAAACGATAAGCATTTTTGGCTATTTAGCCTTCTTCAGATCATTACCTTTTAGTGGCAATGCCTAATATTTATACTAAAAACTAACCAATAAGGTTTAAAATCAATTAACTTCTAAATCAATCATGTCAATTCATTCTTAGTCTTTATTAGAATATCCAGTAATCTTTCTTCGCACTACTAAGTAGCCAATAGCTATGATTTAAAATCGGCACCAGAAATATGCTAATATACTATGTTGGCCCATCCTACTTCAGCTATATGCTAATATGCACTTCACTGCCTAGTTTTTTACTGGCTATAAATGCCGAATGTATCATTCCAATGAATTTAGTTTTACATAGCTTCCCTGTTTCTACTTTGCTGCCATCCAGTGGCCAAAGTGTAATATTAACTTAAAGATTTTTCAGAAGCATTTATTTCCATTATTTTTATTCCTGCATGGCTTCCCTGTTTCCACTTTGCTGCCATCCAGTGGCCAAAGTGTAATACTAGCTTTTTTAAAAATTTTTTAAAAATTTTTTCAAGAACATTTGTTTTATTTTTCTTTGTTTGTCATATATAAACTTACCATAATTAACTTTAACTAACAGGTCGCCTTTCTGGAATTTTTATATATATGATCTTCTTTAACAGTTATCTACTTTTCCAGGTATACAAAACAATGTATATTTGGACATTATTTTCTATCAAGGCAGTGAATAGGGACATTATTTCATATATTTATATTTATATATCTAGAGATTATTTAGTGAATAATGGACTCTCTATTTATATAGTAAAATGATATAAAATTTTAAAAAAATTAAAAAAAAAATAAAAAAAAAAATATAATGTGCAGCTATGCATTTTTGTGCTGATGGAAGCAGAGTTGACATATTGACCATGCTTTTGGCTGTGTCAGTAATATTTTAATATTTTAATAGTCTGGTAGTTATAGATAAGAATTGTTTCGTATACCTGGAAAAGTAGATAACTGTTAAAGAAGATCATATATAAAAATTCCAGAAAGGTGACCTGTTAGTTAAAGTTAATTATAGTAAGTTTATATATGACAAAGAAAAATAAAACAAATGTTCGTGAAAAAAATTAAAAAAAAAATTTTTTAAATATTTTTATAAAAAAAAATGTATTTTTTTAATTTTTAAAAAAGCTAGTATTACACTTTGGCCACTGGATGGCAGCAAAGTGGAAACAGGGAAGCCATGCAGGAATAAAAATAATAGAAATAAATGCTTCTGAAAAATCTTCATGTTAGTATTACACTTTGCCCTCTTGATGGCAGCAAAGTGGAAACAGGGAAGCTATGTAAAACTAAATTCATTGGAATGATACATTCGGCATTTATAGCCAGTAAAAAACTAGGCAGAGAAGTGCATATTAGCATATAGCTGAAGTAGGATGGGCCAACATAGTATATTAGCATATTTTTGGCGCCAATTTTAAATCATAGCTATTGGCTACTTAGTAGTGCAAAGAAAGATTACTGGATATTCTAATAAAGACTAATAATGAATTGACATGATTGGTTTAGAAGTTAATTGATTTTAAACCTTATTGGTTAGTTTTTAGTAAAAAATATTAGGCATTGCTACTAAAAGATAACGATCTGAAGAAGGCTAAATAGCCGAAAACGCTTATTGTTTTATCACTATGGAATTTTAATGCTGTTTTTACTTTTTCCATTAAATTAGCTTGCTGTTTGACACAGGACTCTATTGTGGTGGATTTTTGCTGTGGTGGAATACCAGAGGTTTTTTCTTTGTTTGCTTCACTTTTCCACTGGTAAACCTTCAACAAGTGTAAGATCATTTTTTCTTTGAGCCGTTTACATGTCAGTTAAAAGTTCTTTGAAGCTTAAGGAAAACTGATCAGAGAACAGTTCTTAGACTCCAGTGATAGCTCTTTTCAGTTTCAGATTCACTGTTCTTTATACATTTCTTACACAGGCATGGGACACAATCATGACTAGCTTGAGTATATGTTTCAAATGTGATCCCTAGTAGAATAGATAATGTTAAAGTAGTTTCATGCCCACTGGCAGATCATAACACAATAGCATTTGTAGTTATATTGAATTCTAGTAATAATATCCCAGTTAACAGGATTTCAGAATATATAACCAATATGAAAAACTTTAAGTAGTTCTTTAATAAAGAAATTCAAACTTTTATTAAAATTAATCATACTGGTAACACCTCAGAGAATTTTGTATGGGACTCTTTAAATGCATACCTTTTTAGAAAAATTACAACTGACTTTGGCCGGCTAAGATCTACCTGAAATCGACTGGACGTATAGGTAATTTAAGTACACTTTTATCTGCTCTTTTTCATATAGTGCTGCATTTGATTTATTTATTTGTATTTCTCACTGAATATTGACTCAACTAAAGTTGTGGCTGTGTCTCTACAGAGTACTTGTTAGAATTTCTGTGTAGCCATTAATAGCAGAGGGGGTAGTTTCACCTCACTGATATTCTGTCCTGCCTTATATAAGTGGTACATTTTGGGTTATTTCTGCTTAATATCTAAGCTTTGGCCAGCTAAGACCTACCTGAAATCAGCTGGATGTATAAATGAATTCAAGTACACTTTTATCTGCTCTTTTTCATATAGTACTGCATTTAATTTATTTATTTGTGTTTCTCACTGAATATTAACTCAAGTGAAGTTGTGGCTGTGTCTCTACAGTTAGTTCTCCACCCACCCTCCCTGTTCTTGTTTTGGTGTTAATGTTGGTGGCTTTGAAATTGCCCGCCCCTCTTGTAAATTTGTATTTGGATACTCCTAATGGGCCCATTTCATTTGCTCACTCAACTGAGTGCAGTGAGATTATATTCTGTTTTCAGGCACTCTTACTGTGTACAAAGAGAGCATTTGGGAAGGACAACCCCTGTAGCCTCTTAATCCTGCTCTGTTCCCTCCCTCAAAAAAATAAATAAACAAATAAATAAATTATATATATATTGTCCATTAAAAAGACTTCAAATGTAAAAGTCATGGGCATTCAGAATCGCCATATTGCTGAAACACCTGATGTTCATAAGGGTCATTTGCATATATCCCATGGGCCTCTGTAATAGGAGGTTTGTGAGGTCACTTTTTGAAAGTTCTAGCTTGTCTGGAGATTTCATTTAGTTTTTTTTCTCATAGTTTTTTCAGTGTGACCTTTTAACTCTTTGTTTGTATTTGTTTTCATTTGTTATTTGGGATATTTTGCAAACACCCTAATGAAAATGGACATCAGCTGGGTATAACAACCCTGTGTTTCTTAAGCTTAGTCAAACACTCTGCTTATGCTATGCTGAAGAGGTCATAACAAGGCCGAAATATGCATATCCATAGCTAGTGGGGTTTGGCTTTATTGGCCTGAAATTGTCCATTAAAAAGACTTCAAATGTAAAAGTCATGGGCATTCAGAATTGCCATATTGCTGAAACACCTGATGTTCATAAGGGTCATTTGCATATATCCCATGGGCCTCTGTAATAGGAGGTTTGTGAGGTCACTCTTTGAAAGTTCTAGCTTGTCTGGAGATTTCATTTAGTTTTTTTTCTCATAGTTTTTTCAGTGTGACCTTTTAACTCTTTGTTTGTATATATATATATATATATATACTTTATTCAGCTGCTCTTACTGTAACTGTCTTAGTTGCTGTTCTGCATGCTGTTATCTGTTCAGTCTCTCTTACTCTGCACTTATTACTGCTTGTTAGTAGCCTTTTAATTTACTGCCTTCTGCACTTGTTTTTTAGTCATTTGTTAATTTAATTGCATTTATTTAACCTGTATTTGCCGTAATATTGCTACACACTCAAGTGTGCTAGCCTGAACTGCAATTTGAATTGAATTTACTGCTGTTTTAGCTGCTTTTCTGTTAAAAAAAAAAAATCTAACCTTGTTTCCTGCCTTTCCTGTAACTAGTCTAGTCCAGATACAGACTTGCTGTATCCAAGACTGTTGGTAAGCTTCTGAGCCGCCCACGCCTTTCTGTGTTGGAGGGAAGCCTTCTAGCTTATCAGTGGGAGTGGTAAGCACTAGGTAGCCTATCTACCATGGGAAGAGTGGGTTTTGGCCCAGAAATTGTGGTTCATTGGCCGTTTTGGGCAGTTTTTCCATCTCTTTCTACTTTCTGGTTTAAATGCCTGTGTTTGCATTTGGCCCCTGCCTTTCTTGTAACTAGTGTAGTCCAGGTACAGATTTGCTGTATACAGGACATTTGGTAAGCTTCTGAGCCCCGCAAGCCCTTCTGTGTTGGAGAGAAGCCTTCTAGCTTATCAGTGGGAGTGGTAAGCACTAGGTAACCTATCTACCACAGGAGGAGTGATTTCTGGCCAAGAAATTATAGTTTAGCTATTGGCCATTTGGACAGTATTTGTCCATCTTTTCTAGTTTAAAAGCTGCACTTGCACTTGTTTCCCACCTTTCCTGTAACTAGCCTAGTCCAGATACACAGTTGCTGTATCCAGGACTGTTAAGCTTCTGAGCCCCACAAGCCTTTCTGTGTTGGAGGGAAGCCTTCTAGCTTATCAGTGGGAGTGGTAAGTACTAGGTAGCCTGTCTACCATGAGAAGAGAGGTTTTGGCCCAGAAACTGTAGTTTATTGACCATTTGGGCAGTTTGTCCATCTCTTTCAACTTTCTGGTTTAAAAGACCACATCTGCGCTTGTTTCCCATCTTTCCTGTAACTAACCTACTGGGAAGCACTAGAAAGCCTTAAACTGATACAAACCTTCTAGCTTAGAAGAGAGACTTTGGCGTGATTAAGTATCAGTTTTCTGTATTTTCTTGCTGTACTTAACTGTTTTCCACCTAAACACCGATTTTTCCAGCATTTACTGTGATTTAAAAGCTTGTTTCTTTTCACATATTGTACTTATTTGACTGCCTGCACTTTTAAAAAGTTGTTTTTTGTTTAAATAATTTCTTTAACTGTTGTAGGCTACACACTAAAGTGCAATAGCCTTTTATGATCGTTTGTAGTCATTTAAAGCTGTTTTAAGTATATTTTTACTTTTTTTGTCTTATCTTTTCAAAAAACAAAAAAACAAAAACAAAATTCATTGTTTCCTGCATTTCTAAGCTAGTATAGTCCAGTTTTCAGGGCTAGTATAGTCCAGTTTTCAGGCTAGTGCTGAATTCAGGGCTGTGTTACAAGTTTCTGAGTTGTCCATACCTTACTTGGATAGAAGGAAGTTTCTCAGCTCACCTGTGAGAGAGGGGAGCTTTGAGCAGCCTATCTGTCCCTGGAGGAGTGGTTCCAGCCCAGAAGTTAATAGTTTATTGGCCATTTTGGGCTAATTTTTATCTCTTTCATTTCCCTGCTATAAAAACCATGTTTGCACGGTTTTGCATGCTGGGCAGCGCCACTTAGCTGGGGTTAAATTATTCCCGGCTCCACTAAGCCTCCTCTTCAGTTTTTCCATTGAAACTAGTCTAACTCTCAACCTAAGCACTCAAAAAACATCCTACAACCCAGCACTTACTCAGACCTAATAGCAAGACTCATATACCCTGACACTTGATTGTCCAGCAGGGCAAGGCTCTTTATTCACCCCTCACCAACCAAGTGACTAAGCAGCTCACTCTACTATTCAGGCATGACCAAAGGGCAATTTCAGGTGTACTCTCCAGTCCAGCTGGTGAATCTGGATATCCTGAGGCAATGTTACAACTGCCTCATATACACAGACAACCCTCTCCTCCTACCACAAAACACTAACATATGTGAGAGATGCAATTATACAACCAAACTGGAGACTAAGCTCTCTCCACCCAAGACTGGAACAGACAGTCAAGAGGAGAAGGTTAACACATAGACCTACTAAACCAGCACTGGCAAAAAATACACATAAATACACAAAATCATACTCAGAGGCTCTAAATAAAAACCTGAAAAAGCATTAGAGACCTCCAAAGCAGAAACCCAAACAACCCGCACCTCCCGTCATAAACCAGACAACACATAAAACACAAAATCAATGTGCCGCACAATCACAGCTCTTAAGGCAAAATAACATACCTGACACACTAGTAATAGGTGACTCTATAGTCAGGCACACTGACGTCTCACTCACTAGGCTGGACAAGCAGAAGGTTACTGTTAGCTGCCTGTTGGGAGCCAGAATCTGCCACATAACACAAGCACTTAGGTCACTCCAGAACTAGTACAATTATGACTCTGTCATTGTTCATGTTGGTGTGAATGACCTGAGATGTACCTCCCTGGACTACATAAAAAGAAACATGGAAGAGCTCTCTGGCCATGTAGCCCAGGCTGGTATGACCCTGACCTTAAATAGCATCCTGCCCTCACCAAGAATGATACCTCAGTATAAAGAAAAAATGGTTAATTTCAACAATTGGCTAAGCTTCTGGTGTAATTCAAAGGGGATCCGGTGTCTGTCAGCCTGGGACGACATGCTCGACAAGCCGCTTTGCTTCACAAGAGACGGCTTGCACCTGTCAACCCTAAGCTTTCGAATACTGGCCAAGGTTCTTGCTGCCCCCATAGTGCCTTTTTTAGGCAAGGCTCAAAAAGTCAAACCCACCTCTGTAAAGAGCACAATTAACAAAAAACTGAGGGTTATGCTACTCAACAGCAGGAATTTAAATCTCAAAATACATATGCTCGAAGCACTCCTCAATATGAAGAACGTCGACATCTGTGCAGTAACTGAAACCTGGTTCAAGGCTCCAGAGACCACCCTAGCTACTACCGGGCTACAACTCATACCACACGTTTAGGCCACAGAACACAGACCGAAACACAAAAGGAGGAGGTGTATCCATATTCATCAAGGATACCTACACCTCCAGGTTAGTGACACAGCATGATACCTCTGAGATCATCTATGTTCAATTAACATCGGGCAAATCTGCAATGCAAATTGTGGCCTGCTACAGCTCACCCTCCATGATCCAGGACCACCACTCCACCTTTCTGGAGACACGGGAAAACATGAAGGTCCTTCCGAGCACCCTGATATTGGGTGATTTCAATTACCCTACCATTAATTGGGATAACTACTCGAGTACAAACTCCCAGGCCCAGCGCTTCTGGGAATTTATCAACTCAAACACCCTGGATCAGCTGGTTAACTCCCCTACCAGAGGTGAAAACATATTGGACCTGGTCATCACCAACATGGGCGACAGGTGTTCCACACCAGAGGTCAACCCGTCACTGGTTTGATCAGACCATAAACTAATCATTCTGCATGTCCACACCCCACCACCACCCCCAACTAAGGAAACCACAGTAAAAAACTTTTCTAAAGCAAACAGACAGAGGTGGTAAGTTTCACAGCCCCCATGCTAAAGGATAATGCTGCCCAAGATGCAGAAACCTTTACAAATGCAGTCTATGAGCACCTACAAGGATGCATGGATCATGTCATCCCTAGCAAAACCAAGACTCACTTCTCTAAGAGAAGGAAAGCAGTCTGGTGAACCCCTGCCATAAACAGGCTATACAATAGAAGGAGGAAGCTAGTTCAGAAAAAAAAGAAGACATCCCTGGTCAGTATCAGTAAGAAACTAAGGTCCCTCATAAAATCATCCAAGGCTAACTTCGAAAAAAATAGCCAAGGATTCAAAAGATAACCACAAAGCCTTCTTTAGCTATGTTAAGAATCTAAGTGGCAACTTGCAGATATGCACTGAACTAGTGCAAAATAGCACAAAATATACTGAACCTACTGATATTGCCAACATCCAGGCAGATAGATTCAGTGCAAACTTCACCCCCATAAGGGCCCACAACAATACCGGAAAAGTGTAATGTCCCAGAAATCACAGACTGTGATTACAAAGATACAGAATATCAGAAAAGTACAATGGCACAAAAAAGAATTAAGTAAAGGTCTACACTAAGTTATGTAGTAAATTACAGAGATACACTAAGAACATAAAAATGTTGGTATACAAAATATTTACATGAGAAATTATATACAATCACATACAACTGGAATAGAGCAGTACATCCCCTGTAGGTATAGGACAGGGTAAGAGTGAGACAGTAGCTATAATAGAGAAAGGACTTGTGGATAGTGGGTGTAGATCAGAGCATGTGTATGTACCTTTAAGAAGCATTTCTAGATGTAGCACATGCATATAAATACTGAGCAGGTGCAGGCAGCAGTGCCATTTTGAGAGAACAGCCAGAGTGTTAACATGCAGGAGTGTGGTAGTCACTCTAAGTTTACATAAGTTTAAGTTACAGAGCCTCATTTCTGATTTGTTTGTGTGTAATAAAGCTACTCGAACAGAACCGACTAATGTTCGTCTGTTTTATTCTGACCAGACTAGCGACAGTGGGTTACTTACATAGGTACTAAAGGAGGAGAAAGGTGAGGATTAATGTGTTAGTAGTGATGTAGTGAGGAGTTGAGATTTAGCTTGGGAGTAGGCATGAAAGGAAAAAAAATGGAGGGTTAGGGTGTGAGAAGGTTATTACAGGTAAGGAACCCATGAGGAGAGTGGTTACAGTGTCAGTTCCAAAGGAGGGTATGGGGCTAAAGAGGCTATCAAGGAGGGTGATTACAATTGCAGATCCAAGAATTGTTCAGACAGTTTGACACCAGCCTTAAATTTTTGCGGGTAGATAATATTCCTGAGTTCTAAAGGAAGTTTATTCCAAACTTGGGCTGGGACATAGCTATACAGTTGTTGCCCCATTTTGCTTAATGGGAAAATAAATCAAAATGAATAAAGATATGCTAGAAGATGAATTAAATCCAGAACGGTATATCTGAAAGTTAGTGTGGTCTATTTTATTATGCAGTCTATATGTAGTAAATGCTTTGGTGAATAAGTATATAATAAAATAGTTCTTCATGTTTTCTTATAAAAACAGTAGACTGCTAAGGGAATAGGATGCTAGTTGAGAATGTGTGGATGCTTCTAAACTGGAACTGTAGATATGTTAACAGCCGGACAACCTGACCATCCATTTGTATGAGCAGTTAGCATGCCACACAGGATTGTATTTTAGCTATCGACAAAGGAAGGAAAAAATCAGAGTACGCAGGTGTTATATGTCACCAAAAGTAATTTTTTCTTATAATTTTCAAGAATAGTAGAACTGTGTCAAAGGCATAGTTTAGTGAGGCATTCATAAGGGATTGATTATTTTATTTTATTTTTATTTATTTATTTTACATTTGTTGACCGGGAAAATCCGACTGGATATATGTCCATTTTCAGCGGAGGCCCGGGGAGAAAAGCTCCAAAATAACAACAGTTACATTCATATTAGGCAGGCTACCTATCATTTCCATAGATAATTAATACAAAAGAGAAATAAGACATTCTAGGATATACAAATACGTTTAGAGAAACTCCTTATTAATGATGGAATCAGAGAGAGAACATGTTTTTTTTATACATTAGGTAGTCCATCATTGGTATAGGAATTGAGAAAGTGGGGTTAGCCTGGTGTTGAGCACTGGCAGAGCCAATGGGATGTAAAGTGGGAGAAGAGGCCTTTCGTAAATGAATTTTGGGAGGTGATATTGGTGAGTTGAGGAGGAAGGGAATTCCATATTTTACCGATGGCACTGGAAAACAGAGAGTCACCCCCTGAGTTATGGGATTTGACTGTTTGTACAAGTAACCTGTTTGCTGAGCGCAGACTATTTAGATATGAATAGGGGGTGACTAACTCACTCAGTGCAGGGATGTTGTCAGGTTGATTGAGAATTTTAAATGCTACTATTAGTTGGTTCTGCTGGAGTATGTTTGGTAGTTCAATCCAACCAAGGTTATGTAGGTTGGTACAGTGGTGGGTTTTATAGGGCATGCCAGTAGCAAATCTGGCAATATGATTGTAACAACATGAGAGTTTATTTAGTTCAGTTTTGTTAAGGTTAGTGAGTATAGGGGAAGCATAAAATAGGGTAGATAGAAGATGTGAGAGGGCAATGGCCACTTTTGCCATAGGAGACAGAAAGGGTTTTATTCTATATAGGGACCCTAGTTTCTTATTTACAGCTTTAATAGTTTGATTGATGTGTACGTCAAATCTAAGTTTATTATCTATGGTAATGCCTAGTAGTTTGGTATGGGAGTCGGGGGAGACAGTAGTCCCGTTATTGGATTGTACAGTAAAGGGTATGGGAGTAGATTTATGAGTATGATGGAAGAGTAGAAGTTTGTTTTTTTTTGGGTTGAGAATCAATTTGCGTCCTAACAGCCAGTTCTCAACTGCAGTGAAACAGGCTTGGGTTTTGGAAACTAGATTAACTGGCGATTTGTCTGAGCAGATTAATGTTGAATCATCTGCATATTGAATACAAGAGGTCTCAGGGATGACTTTGTAGAGATCATTAATAAACATGGAAAAGAGAAGAGGTCCAAGTATGGAACCTTGGGGGACCCCTATGGTGTTGGGTAAGAGGCTGGAGAGCTTATTATGCCAGAGTACAGCTTGTTGCCTATTAGAGAGGTAGGCATGAAACCAATCCAAGGCTTTATTATCTAGGTAGAGAGTTTTTAGGGTATCTTGCAGTAATTGGTGGTTGACCATATCAAAGGCCTTTGATAGGTCCAAAAAGAGTGCTGACAATATTTTTCTGTTATTCCGGTTATGGTTTATGGTGTCCGTGAAGGAGAGTAGGGCAGTAGTGGTACTATGATTGGGCCTAAAACCATGTTGTGAACTAGATAGAAGATTGTTATGGGTTAGGTAGTGTACAAGTTGTTTGTGAATACATTTTTCCATGATTTTGGCCAGTGGTGATAATATGGCTATTGGCCTATAATTTGATAGGTCAGTGGATGGGCCACCTTTGTGGAGAGGGATTACATAGGAGATATTCCATATAGAGGGGATTACAGATTCTGTTATGGTACGATTAATTAATATTGAGATGGGATAGGCTATGACATCTGCAGCTTTTTGTAAATAGTCAGCTGGAAGAAGATCTGCAGAGAGGGTGGTTGGCTTTAATTTCTTCAGTAAGGATCGAATATAGGATGTGGGAACAGGTTGTAGGTTAAAGGAGGACATAGTCTTCAGAATGGAACCTGTTGTAGGGGAGTAGGTGGCAGTTTGTTGGTTAGCTAAGGATTTGATAATATCGATGAAGAAAGTGTTGAAGGTATTGGCCACTTCTTCTGGGTTTTTATCACTTAGATCTGCTGGGGTAGGAGTGGAGGACTTACCTGGATGGAGAAGATTATTTAGACTAGTCCAAAATTTTGGGGGGTTATTTTGGTGTTTATGTTGTAGTTGACAGCAATAGTTCTTTTTGTCAAGTGAAATGTTTTTTTTTGTCTCATTCCTTAGTTGTTGGAAGTAGATGCGGTCTCGGGGTAACTTGGTAGCACGCCATTTATCCCATGCTTTATTTCTAAATTTAATTTTGGATATAGTGTCTTTTGTTAGCCAAGGTGCTATTTGAGCTTTGGTTTTGATTAATCATTTGGGGGCATGCAGTTCAAGTATATTTAGAAACGTGGAGTTAAAATTTGTTACTGCATCTTCTAGGGGGAGGTACTTAAGAATTGACCAGTTACAGGACTGCAGCTCAATTTGGAATTTAATGGGGTCAAAATATTTGGTGCTCCTGACTGACCTGTACACAGGCAGTTTGCAACTTCCTGCTTTACTTTTCCCTATATAAGTGATGAGGTGATCGCTAAGATCATTTGGGAGGGTCCCGGAAATGTACATATGGGGTTGGTTGTTAATGAGTATCCAGTCTAGGATGCTCTCTTTTTGTTTGGTGTTCCCAATTCTGGTGGGGGTGGTTATGGTCTGTGAGAAACCATGGAGATTAATGTGGGTGGGGTCAGACTCTGAGGAACATAGATTCCAGTCAATGTTGACATCGCCCATAATTATGGTTTCTTGGGGATAGTTGTTAGCTAGCCAGTTTAGAATGTTCTCAAGTGTGTCAGAGTTGTTCCCAGGGGGGATATAGATCACAATTATGTTTATACTTTTTGCCTTATGAAGTTGTAGTTTTAGGGCAGTTAACTCTATGTTAGAGATCTGGGGTGGTTGAATGGGGTTTAAAATGACGTTGAGTGGGCTTTTAAAGAGCACGGCAGTACCACCACCCTTTATTTGGGGGTGGTCGGTCCTGTATATATTATAGCCAGGTGGAAGGATTTCATTGTCTTTGGTCCCTGGTTTGAGCCATGTTTCTGTCAGGCACATAATGTCAGGGAGGTAGGTTGCTAAAAGAGCATGTAGGTTGTGTATTTTATTGTTTAGGCTTCTTATATTTAGGTGGCAAAATAGGAGGGAGCCAGGCAATCTTAGAAAATGGGATGGGCTGTTAGAGTTTGTAATTGGTGGGGGGCCTGAGTTTGGGTGGATGTCACCATCTTTCATAATATTTTTTCTTATGTGCTCTATTAGTTTCCTGAGTTTGAGTAACAGTTTTTCAGCATGTTTAGATTTGGGGTGGGTTATGTTGGGTTTGTAGGAGTAGTGGCACTTGGTATACAGTGTTTTGTTGGTTAGATAGTGGGTAGGGTGATTAGTGTTAGTTGGGGTTAAGAGAGTACTAGTATGGTACTTGGGGTAGTGAAATCCTGAGTATGGCTGGTCCTCATATTTAGTTAGTAGATATAATGTAATAAAAAATGGCAGGATAAGAGATGCGGTTGTTAGGGCTGGCTTTATATTCAAGGGTATGAATGACTTCATAATGCTAAGTTGCAAATAAGTGGTTTAAGATAAGCGTAAGTGGTTAGAGTAGTGTTAGTGGAGGGAGAGGGGGGATGGGATGAGAGTCAGAGCGATTTGTATGGCCAGAGGTAATGGAGGGGGTGTGGTTAGATAAGTATAAGAGTAGAGGTGATGGGGGCGGGTGGGATATGGGGGCAGGGCAGGGTGCGGAGCGAGCCCGAGCGTAGCGAGGGCGAGCGGAGCGGGGTTAATTCCGCTCAACACTATCCAAGGACAGGTAATACTGTAGGTAAATTTGTGTCCTTGTTGCAGGGTTTAGCAGGTAAAGATAAAACATAAAAGCACTTTCTTTTTGTAGTTTAGAGATAACTCCAATATTTCGCTAATTTTCTGGGTCCATATAATATTGTTGCTTTAGATTAGCTGGCTTACTGCTGTATAGAAAATCTAGTATGCGAGCTGAGTAGAGGATGCTCTATTAAGAATTTCAGAGTCCGATATATGTGGATATTAACCTTGTTCTTTATATTATTCAAGTCCAGATCTGTTTAGAGTATTCAGCTTGGTTAAGCCTTCCACTGAATTTGCGCGGCTTGCCGAGAGTGGCCAGGAGAGGTTAATGGGGAGTACCTGAGCCAATACAAAAAAAACCCGCTAACTTTTAGAATTGATCTATACATCGTGTTATAATGCAGAGTTTAATACAATCAGGTAGGTACAGTGAAACCAGTGAAGTAAATGAAATGCAGGTGACTATAATATGCCAATATAAGAGAACAGATTGCCATGCAGTTAAACTGTAGCAAGAAACTCAGCAAAAGAGTCTAAATTCCCCTTTCTATCTTAAAATACAGGCTAAAAACCGGTATATAAAGAGAGTAAACATTAAAAGAAACTCATTCAGTTTGAAACTGCAAAACACACTTGGTATGCGAATTAGCTAAAATAAGTTATCCCTTTTTATACAGCTCAACTAAACCATCTTTGTCGTAATGATACAGACGCTACTAAATAGCTATGGTCTAGATGTTCAGAAATGCAATTTCTTTCTACTGTAAGGTTTGCTATAGAAAACAATGCATACATGTAATGATCGCCAGCCTAGCAGATGAACGCTGACAACATGTGCATACTAATGCAAAGAAATTTCAGCATTCAGAGGCCGTATAACTCAGAGCCTTGCTGTTACATTTAAATGCTTAACTAGATACACAACCGCTTAGAACGCTACAATTTATTCATAAGATATTTACAGAAATATATACAGCTTTGCCTATAAGGTTACATACCCCGTAGAAACCCTGCCGCCTAGGATTTAAAACACTGCAGTAATTGCCAAAATGGCGGTCAATCAGGTAGAGAAGACACCTCGCATACGTCAGAGGCAGGGGGGGGAGAGGATGGGAGGCTATGGGAGCAGGGTTAATTCCGCTCAACACTATCCAAGGACAGGTAATACAGTAGGTAAATTTGTGTCCTTGTTGCAGGGTTTAGCAGGTAAAGATAAAACATAAAAGCACTTTCTTTTTGTAGTTTAGAGATAACTCCAATTTTTCGCTAATTTTCTGGGTCCATATAATATTGTTGCTTTAGATTAGCTGGCTTACTGCTGTATAGAAAATCTAGTATGCGAGCTGAGTAGGGGATGCTCTATTAAGAATTTCAGAGTCCGATATATGTGGATATTAACCTTGTTCTTTATATTATTCAAGTCCAGATCTGTTTAGAGTATTCAGCTTGGTTAAGCCTTCCACTGAATTTGCGCGGCTTGCCGAGAGTGGCCAGGAGAGGTTAATGGGGAGTACCTGAGCAAATACAAAGAAAAAAAACGCTAACTTTTAGAATTGATCTATACAGTGTGTTATAATGCAGAGTTTAATACAATCAGGTAGGTACAGTGAAACCAGTGAAGTAAATGAAATGTGGGTGACTATAATATGCCAATATAAGAGAACAGATTGCCATACAGTTAAACTGTAGCAAGAAACTCAGCAAAAGAGTCTAAATTCCCCTTTCTATCTTAAAATACAGGCTAAAAACCGGTATATAAAGAGAGTAAACATTAAAAGAAACTCATTCAGTTTGAAACTGCAAAACACACTTGGTATGCGAATTAGCTAAAATAAGTTATCCCTTTTTATACAGCTCAACTAAACCATCTTTGTCGTAATGATACGGATGCTACTAAATAGCTGTGGTCTAGATGTTCAGCAATGCAATTTCTTTCTACTGTAAGGTTTGCTATAGAAAACAATGCATACATGTAATGATCGCCAGCCTAGCAGATGAACGCTGACAACATGTGCATACTAATGCAAAGAAATTTCAGCATTCAGAGGCCGTATAACTCAGAGCCTTGCTGTTACATTTAAATGCTTAACTAGATACACAACAGCTTAGAACGCTACAATTTATTCATAAGATATTTACAGAAATATATACAGCTTTGCCTATAAGGTTACATACCCCGTAGAAACCCTGCCGCCTAGGATTTAAAACACAGCAGTAATTGCCAAAATAGCGGTCAATCAGGTAGATAAGACACCTTGCATACGTCAGAGGCAGGGGGGGGAGGACGGGAGGCTATGGGAGCGGGATTAATTCCGCTCAACACTATCCAAGGACAGGTAATACAGTAGGTAAATTTGTGTCCTTGTTGCAGGGTTTAGGATTATTCACTAAGAGTCAGTGTGTGGTTGCAAAAGTAAACAATAGAAAGGTGTCCTGCCAACTGCTTTTACACACTGTTCTATAATGATGTCTTTCTTTTTCTGTGTGAGAATATGATATGTTGAAGGCAGTATAATATTTTGTCCTGTTTAGAGAAAGTTATATATGATTGGCTGTGGTGGTGCAGCAGTTAGCATTGTCACCTCACAGCAAGAGGTTCTATAGTTTGATTCTTGGCTGGAGAGCCTTCCTTCTTGAGTCTGCATGTCTTCCCTGCATTCAAGTGAGTTTTAAAGACATGCAGGTAGGTGCCTGTGTGTGTGCTTTCCGTGAAGGCTGGGTGCCATACTGGCAACTCGACACTGTAGAAACACCACTGCCAATCAATCTGCAGACCGGTGATCCGCTTTGGCGACCCCTAACGGGAGAAGCTGAAAGATATTGCCTGACAAATTTATATACAACAGTTGGTTGTAATTTGTTTCTTGCAGGAAGTCCTGGCCTGGCAGACATGCTTGTTTTATAAAATTATTTCTTAAAATATGCTTCTTGGCATAAATTCTCTGGATCATACAGTTCCTTAGTTTTTCAGAGGTCTTTCTGCAGGACTGTTCTGCATACAAAGAACTTATTTACAAAAGTTTCTTATGAATAAATATCTTGGAACAATGTTTTCATGCCATGGTTTACAAGAATATCACTGCAAAGACTGGTTTCTTCCTGATGTTGTGCAACTGCCAAAGTATACATCACAGTTTGATGTCAAACATTATGACAGAAAAAAAGAAGAAATGCTGTGCTGGTCTACTTATAGAAAACACTGGAACACAGGTGTGGTTTGAGAACATTTATTGGATTAACATGCAATATATAATACAGCTATAGCTATTTTAAAACTGAAAGTGGCTGTTAATCTGTACTTAGCATGCTGCTGATGCTAGGTAAAGCATTTTAAGACCTACATGTATTGGGAATGTGAGAACATAACACATGATTTCTTTACTACTGGTTAAAATACACATTTAAAAAATAGCAGTGGGAGAGAAATATTTCAGTGTGTAGCTTACATGTTTAGACATTTGACATTAATAAAGATTATAATGTGAGTGTGTGATGTGTGTGTGTGTGTGTGTGTGTGTGTGTGTGTGTGTGTGTGTGTGTGTGTGTGTGTGTGTGTGTGTGTGTGCGCGTGCGTGTGCATGTGTGTGCGTGTGTGTGTGTGTGTGTGTGTGTGCCTGCATGTGCATACGTCTTTGTCTATGTCTGCCTGTCCTGGCCTGAAAACTTAGTCGGTAAGGTTGATGGTCTGCTGTAAAGACCCACCACCAGTCCAATTTAGGAGAAAAGAGAACACAAGATTATCTCAGATAATCTTGTCTGCCATTGAATGGGAAAATAAAGATGTGCTTGAATTTTACTTAAATCAAGAGTTTGAAAGCTAATGGTCAGTATATATATATATATATATATATATATATATATATATATATATATATATATATATATTAGTTTGTCTCAACACAGAGTAAACATACATATGCATTTTATATATATATATATATATATATATATATATATATATATATATATATATATATATATGTATATATATATATATATATACAAATGCTTTGGTTAGAAAAATAAATAAATAATAACAATAATAGTAATAACAGTGTTCTGGTTATTTTGTGTTATTAACAAAATAATGACTTCCATGGGACTAAGATGTTAACTTAGGACATGTGAATCTAGTAAGGTGAGCCGCATTAAGTGTCTGCAGCATTGGTGATATCTGTGACAGGGCAGATTGTCTCCTTAAGCATTTTAGGTTAGATTGGTCAAAAAAAGAAAGAAAGGATGCATTTAAAGAGTAGCAGTAGTGAACACAGAATCTTGTTACAAGCATTTAGGTGGGTTTCAATGGGACTCTAAGCCAAATCGTCTCACTGTGCACAGACCTTAGCCATCTGGTATTCTATCTGCATTCTGAATTTAAAATGTCAGGGTTACTAACAGAAAGCTATTTTGTGACTCCAAACTGCTTACACGTGAGATACTTAACTCATGTTGCTATGGCTTAGTTAGTCATTCACCATAATGAATTTTCAAATATTTGTGTTTCCAAGCTCTTCACAGGCAGTATATGCCTTTGGTGGATTGCTTAACATATTTCTGACCTTTCTTACATGCATTTATTCTGACAATATATACACATAACCTTTACTTGACTTTGGTGACTGAGAGATTTATAGGAAACGTCCTTCTTTTTTAAAAACTAGAACCTTCCGCTCATTTAACAGCAGGCCCAGCAGCTAACGTAAACAAACATTAACCAGAATTTATTTAACAAGATGAAAAACTTAAGGTGTTTGAGCAGTACTTTCAGTTTGCTCACAGAAAAAAATAAAAATATTTTTTATGGTCAGTAGTTTTTCCATATTGTTATTTTTGTCGCTTTTATTATAAATGTAAGAGGATGCTTGCAATTAAATCCAGAACTGACTAAATAAGGTAAACATTTCAGAAAAGTAATAAGGCTAAGTTTCAAGAAGTAAAGAAAGGAAAGGTTACATGAAATATTATATAGGTATAAATTTGGAAATAAAGAAACAAAGTCTATAGCAGTCTTATTTGTGCAACAGATATAGGAAATAAATTCCACCTGTTTATTGCTACGTCAGATAGCAGACTGGTCTACTCCTAAGTAGAAAGAAGAAACAGTTGTAATCTTAATTTTGGCCTTGTGCTATTTCTCCTAATTTTTACTACAATGAAAATGTGCCAGATATTTGGTATTCACTATTTTATTTGCTGAAAGGAATATTTACATATCCCTTGTGAAATAACAGTCCCTAAGAGTAGCTCTTAAAAGGTGAGGGCTATCTACAGCTCTGAGTGTGATTCCATCAGTGTCTGCTATCCTTTTGTGTGATTGAGCAAATTACCTGACCAGAAAGTCTCATAAGGATGCATCTGGAAAGAGGATTGTGTGAATGATAGGCATACCTGGTTCAGAAGTGAGTAAAACAAAGCAAAATGACAAAAAAAAAAACTTACTATACAATAATCCAACAAAAATATCATAACAACCCCCAAAAATTCTGGAACACCATAAAACAACTCTTAAACCCCAGACAATGCACTACACCAAACCCTCCTCTCCTAACACAATTAAAAATATAGCCACCCAATTTAACTTACACTTCACAAATTCAGTACAATCCCTGCTGAATAACGACAATACCGCATTAATTATTGCCTCCACCCCTACTTCCCAATCAACACTTTTTTCAATTAAACCAATCCAAACCAAGCACATAAAAAAATTAAAACTGTCATCACTTCAGCTGACCTTCTCCTCAATACATTTCTTAAACTAGCAGTTGATGCCATAGCATATACTGTCTCTATTAATAAACCATTCCTTCTCTGAATATTACATCCTCAAACTTTGTAAAATAGCATACATTATCCCCTTACACAAAGGCAGAACTTCCACATAATTATCTAACTACAGAACTATCATAACACTTCCACCCCTGGCCAAAAATACTCAAGAAATACATTCACAACTACTGCTTTACCTACTAAATAATAACCTTCTAATTACCAGTATGGTTTTAGACCTAAACATAGTACCACTACCGCTCTTATAAGTTTCACTGACAAAGTCAACCAGTTCAGAAATAAGGGTAAAATTGTAGCTTCCATCTTCCTCTATATGTCAAAGGCTTTTGACACAGTTTCCCATCAAAAATTACTGGATGCACTAGCCTCCCTTAACATCTCCCTACAAGCCATCTCATGGTTCCACAACTACTAGTCTGAATGACAACAAGCAGTCAGGTGGCAAAATGAAATCTCATCACTTCTCCCTGTCTCAGTGGTATACCACAAGGCTCAATTCTTGGACCACTCCTCTTTATCATGTTTACCAATAATCTCAGTACAGCCACCAAATCAGCAACTATTATACAATATGCAGATGACTCAACACTTACCTGTGCAGCCTCCTCATTTCCTGAGCTCTTACAGTTAACTCAAAAATCTTTTTCAGACAAAGAACATCTCTCAGCAAATCAACTCAAATCCCACTAAGACCAAATTCATGCTGTTTTCGAGTAACAAACTAGCTTATCTCTCCACCCCTTTCATTATCTACTCCTCAAACAACACCAAAATCGAATCAATAAACAACACCAAATTGCTAGATATAACTATTGACAGCGTACTCTAATTTGACAAACACATAGCCCAGATGATCAAAAAGGCTCACATCAAACTTGGCTCTCTGTATAGAGGCAACCCATTCCTCACCCAAACCTCCAAACAAGCCACAGCTAGAACACATCTACTATCCATTCTGTTATATGCCTCGCAATCCTTATAAATATAAGAACAACACCTATTCAAACTAAAATCCTGCTACAATAAAATAGCCAGATTTGCCTCTAACCTCATAAATAGATTACACCATTGCACAGCTCTCCGGCAACTAGAATGGCTTGAATTTCAGATCTTTTAAATCTTTATCAGCTTGCCATTATTCACCAACCTGAAAATTTCCCTGCCCTTAGAAACTTAGTCCAACCCTACTCCACTAGTAGATCCCTCCGATCATCCAATAAACTATTTGAGGTCACTAGAGCAAATAACAGTTACAGAGATGCTCTGTTCTCCAAACAAATGTCTAAAACATGGAACTCTATTCCCCAGCATATACTTCACACAGCAAACCCTACTAAATTCCTCAATGATCACCTAACAAACAACTGGCTATGTTCCTGTACCATACCAGGCTGATCATACCAAGCTTCTTCCACCCCCCCTCTCTCCCCACTTCTAATCCACTGCTCTAAAAATAATGAATATATCTGAACAGCATCATCAACTCAACCTAATATTCTCATGTGCTTTCATCTCACTCAGTAATCTCACTTACAAATTATTCTTCCATCTTGGACCTGTATTTTTTCTTCTCTCCCCTAACTTGATTTAATAAATCTATTCTCTTCTGTTTTTCTTTTTTTTTTGTATTAGCTGTATATAATATAATATAAGTGACAAGTTAAAAAGTGCATGTAAAACTCATAAATGTTTCTATGTTCCCAAGTACCCATGTTATTTTTTGCTAACATGCACATGTTGTTGCTATTTTGACTTTTTGCTCCTTTTTATTACTTATGTGGTTCCTGTTTATAGTACTCATGTTGATTTTTGTATCAGGACTCATCTGTTAATCTATAAATGTTGTATCATGGCGCCCCCCCCCCCCCGGGCGTCTGCAAACAATGACACTCCTGGTAAACAAATAGTAAAATAAATTAAATAAATAAATAAATAAGAAGAAAGAAAATAAATTAACATAAAAACAGAAAACAGGAAGAAAAGTAAGACAGCAGAAATTCTTTGCAGCTGAACTCTACAGTTTCACAAAGTGAGCTTAGATAAAGGATGCACAGTTTAAAGATTTTTTAATTTGAAATGAATAAGAAACATAAAATATTGAGATGCATCCCACTGCAAGTGGCGTTGGGGACAAAGCAGACTAAATCCAGTATGCATGTTTCTTCAATCTGTAGGCAAAGAAGCCATTTTTGTTTTAAACATGAAGAAATAGATTAAACTACAGTATTAAAAAGAAAAGTCCAGCCATGCTGCAAGCTACAGAATAATTTATCTTATGAGGCATATTTATTTTTCAGTTCCACTATGAGACACCAACTTTCTGAAAGCTGATGCATTTGACAGAATGAAAAAAAAAAATACCCCAAAACAAAGAGGGCAAAAAAGTATTTTTTTGTTGTTTTTTTGTGGTGGTGAGGGGGGGGGGGTGAGGCCCCCCTGAATCTACAGATGTGTGGGGCAAGCCCCTCCTCGAACTTTTATATATCAACTCCGATGTTGCACCAAATCGAACAAGGGAGTAATCTTCATAGAAAGTGAATTGTAGCTGGCACACAATTAGGAATCGCTCCAGCAATAATTTCCTATGGAGAAGAGCATTTGGCATTATGTCGTTCATGTTTTGTTTCTGTGAGCTACTAACACTTGAGAAATGTTTCCTCAATATTGTGAAAGAAAGCTTTATTTGTCACAACAAGCAGACTCCAGGAGACTGTTAATGCTTATAACTTAGAACACAAGATTGTGAATATGGTCAACTGTCAGACTTATTAATAAGAGATACAATACTCCATACAATAAGAAATATCATTTAAGAAGCAGGATACTGTGAGTAATTCAGCACTTTTAAAAATATAGCTGTGTGCTGTGTGAGTCAGTTTTCAAATACTCAAAAACACTGCATACAAGACAAATGTGCAGAAGTGATGCTACGTGTACAAAAATGAAAATATTCAGAAATTGTAAAAAAATATATATGTATGTATATATGGGTATAGGACACTGTATTGAATTTAGAGTGGTCCAACACAAAGTAGAGCGATGCCACATAATCGACACAGACAGGAGACTGAGAGGTGTGGGAGATCAACAATGCCTGAGTAGGGGACTATTTAATTTCCTCAGGTATTTTGCGATCTTGGAATTAGGGTATATATAATTAACAGGGGTTGTGAGGACACAGCCCCCCACATGGAGTGCAAGGGGGCTTGCTCCACAGCAATAACATTTGCAGTTGGTTTACTCCACTCCAGGATAATCCCTGGACCAAGCGCAGAACCTGCTGATATTGGTGTTAGACTTTCGATACAGAGAGAGAGGGAGAAACAGAGAGATAGATATAGATATGTGTGTGGGTGTATGTGTGACAAAATAGAAACCAAATGGTCAGTCAAGTCAAGAAAGATGCTACTTGATAACAAAGTAGTGAAGCAGAAGAACATCCAATGTAAATACTGCAGGGAAAAAAGTCAGGTTTATAGATTATGCTAAAACACTAGTTTTTTTCAAGCATATGTTTAAAATAGAAAAAGTACCCCCAACATATTATTAATGTTTTGTAATCAAACAGGTACTTTAAACCAGAAATACTTCTACGTACAGTACCACTACACTGTGTTAAAGAAAGGAAAGAGAAATCAAAGATTTGTGTTTAGCTATAGCTAGAATAAGGGTGTGAATAAGAAATCTAAGATACAAGATCAAACCTTATAGTGCTAATTACAAACTGAATATTGCTGCAATAGCAGATTATAAACACAAAACATTTAATTTTAATTATGTAAAGAACCTCAGAAATAATACCCATCTTTGCACCAAGCTTATCTCTAATGGCATCACCTACTCAGTCTCTGAGGATATGGTAAACACCCTTGCAGATAAATCTAGCTATAACATTCAGTTCTCCGAGGTCAAATCTGATAATAGCGACCTGTGATTGATCGGTTCTATGTTGTATGTTCGAATGCTTAATTGTTCTAACCACTAAACATCAACTGTAAGTGATCAAATAATTAAATGTTCGAACATATAAAAAATTAATATTTAAAAAAAAAAAAGAAAATGTAAAAGGTGTAAGCAGGGAGGCAAGCCCCCTTGCTCTCCACAACCCCCCACTACTTAAATATACCAACTCCAAGATCGCACTTCAAAAAAATTCGAACATTTAAATGTTCGATTACTGAAGGTTGATCTTCAGCAATTCGAACATTTAGGCGTTTGAATATTTAACATAGACCCGATTGATCATGTTGTGTACAACTGCAAGCTTGTGGTGATCACTAGTTCTCATGAAGACACTAATATCCTCAAAGACTGAATAACATGTCAAACTGATGGTGTCAGAATAATGGTCTAAAGCTGAATACCAAAAAATATAGCATCATGCAATACTGGCAGAAGAAGCTCCCCCACACCCATCACATAAATGATTCCTTGCTTCTTAAAGGAGACATTACTGGTTCATAGGTTCATAGGTGTTTACTAGGCTAACAACCACAAGGGTCTTTTTAAGCCTAGCCATGCATCCCAAATCTCTAACAAGTTCTGATACCCTTGATAAGTGTAAGCAGGGGCTTGGGAGATGAATCATTTACAGGTTGCCTGTGTCCATTAGAGATATAGGTGCCAAACTAGAGATGAATTTCCAGTTTCCCATCTAATTGCCAGGTTGCATTTGAATTGGGTTAGGGAGGCACTCTGCTTCACATGAATAGGGAGCCTGTTCCATAGATGGGGTAGTCTCTGGGATACATACCTATCTCTCCAGTTGGTCCTATTTATATCACGGGCAAGGTTTAAGTCTTCAGAATGTGTAATTTTGGTGCTGTTTGTTTTATTGATATGCAGGAGGTCCATCAGAGTGGGGTCTGACAGTGCCCTATATGCCAGGCATAGATCTCCCCTCAAAAGCCTGTATGAGACAGAATACAGGGATAAGGCCTTGAGGCGGTCTACATAAGACATGTTACTTATGCTCTGTATTCTTTTAGTGAGAAACCTCTGTAGATGTTCCAATTGTTTGATATGCTAAGTACATACCAAAGGGAGCATTGTACTCAATGATATATCTGATGAATGCCAAATACAGTGGAACAATGACTTCCTTGGACTTATTACGCAATATAGAATGACTATCTCACTACTGTAGATACATGATGGTCAAACGCTAGATTACTATCTATGACTGTCCCTAAGTCCCTGACTACTGTGGCAACTCTAAAAGGTGTGTTGTCAATATGATAGTTACCAGCGATGGATGACTTCCCAAAGGATACTATTATGCATTTCTTGGCATTTAGTTTTAGTCCATGGCTCTGACACCAGTTGTTTATCTGTGTCAGCCCCTCCTGGAGAATATTTGTGTGAGGAATTAAACCCACAGCTAGGACAGCTGTTTAATCATAGTCTCACCTCTGGATACGTACCCAGGGAGTGGCGCACTGCGACAGTAGTCCCACTTCATAAAGGCGGTGCCTCCACCGACCCTGGAAATTACCGGCCCATTAGCTTGACAAGCCTTATCTGCAAAGCCATGGAGAGGATCATAATGGATCTCATAAATAAAGACATAGGTAATTTGCAGACTTTGGATCCAACCCAGTTTGGCTTTGTCAAAGGCAGATCATGCCTTTTAAACTTGGTTGACTTTTTCGAAACAGTCACCAAAGTCATTGATGAGGGAAAGGCAGTCTATACAGCCTACCTCGATCCAGCGAAAGCTTTCGATACAATACCCCACTCGGGTATCATTGAAAAACTCATCAGCTTAAATGTTAACCCGTACATCACAAGATGGGTTGCAAACTGGCTGAGTGACAGAACCCACAGGGTCAGAGTTGCTGGCGCCATGTCAGACTCTAAGCCTGTCACAAGTGGTGTCCCACAGGGTTCAGTCCTGGGCCCACTCTTGTTTGGCATCTACTTTTCCGAAGTACAAGCTAACACAGGAGGGTTATGGCTGACAAAGTTTGCAGATGACTGCAAACTGGGCACCGTAGTCGAAAACACATCTGACACAGATATCCTTCAGAAGGGTCTCACAGAAACGGATAACTGGTGCCAGAGCCATGGCCTAAAGTTAAATGCCAAAAAATGCATAGTCATACCCTTCGGGAAAAACAAAGTTACCCCTAGCTACCATATAGGTGGCAATCCACAGAGCACAGAAGAAGTTATTAGGGACCTGGGGACCCAGGTTGACAGTAGCCTGTCATTCGACACCCATGTAGCTAAAGTAGTTAGGAAGACCTTCTACATTGCCCACCTTATCATGAAGGGATTCACATCTAGATCAAGGGAGGTCATAGTTTCCCTATACTCATCACTCATCAGACCAATGATTGAGTACAATGCCCCATTCGGAATGTATCTGACCCGACACTTGCAGCAGCTGGAGAGGCAACAAAAGTTCCTCACCAAAAGGATAAAGGGTCTCAAAAATCTGTCCTATGCTGCCCGACTGAAAGAACTTCAGCTCTATTCAGTCGCTTACCGCTTGCTCAGAGGTGACCTGTGCCTGACATACAAGGCCATGTCAAACCCAGATTTGATGAATATGCTTCACCTCAATAAATCTAGATCCGTCAGAACCACAAGGGCGGGAGACTTAAACCTCGACACGGCTATTAATAGGACGTGCTGGAGGGATAGATTCATCACCCAAAGACTCCCTATGCTGTGGAACAAAATCCCGGTATATGTAAGGCAGAGCACCTCGCTGGCCTTGTTCAAGAGAAATCTTGACCAATGGATGGGAGATCGCAGATATACCCCAGGGATTACCTCAGTGTCACTGCTCGACAGAGGCACAGCAAAATAATGGGTGTAGTTCCCCATACTAAAGGGGTGGCGTAAGCCACAAAACTATGGGCTAGGCTTGTAAATGCCCTCGGGCAGATAGCCTAGTATAAACCTATGAACCTATGAACCTATGAACCTATGAGTGAGATTCAATGACAGCTCATAATTTCCAGTCATCTGCAAATTTTGTCAGCCAGAAACCACTGACATTGGCCTTGACCTCTGACAATGTCCATATAAGACAAATTCAGGGTCTCCAGCACATCTTATATGGACAGACTGAAGTCACTGTCACTGTACTCAGCAGCATATAGACTACTTAGAGGCGACTTATGTCTGGCTTACAGAGCTATCTCTGTCCCAAATATTATGAAAATGCTGCATATCAATAAGTCATGTGTACTACATGAACTACAATATGAACTGGCACCTCACCTAAGTGTCATGTTTAATCATAGCCTCACCTCAGGTTTCGTGCCCACTGAGTGGCACAGAGCTACAGTTATCCCAATCCACAAGGGGGGATCCACCTTGGATCCCGGAAACTACCATCCCATCAGTCTGACAAGCCTTATCTGCAAGGCCATGGAGCGTATTATCATGGAACTTATAAACAAAGACATTGGCAACCTTCAAACACTGGACCCCACCCAGTTTGGGTTTGTGAAGGGCCGATCTTGTCTCCTGAACCTGATTGACTTCTATGAATCAGTCTCCAGAGCCATGGACAAGGGTAAGGTGGTCCACACAGCCTGTCTAGACCTTGCCAATGCCTTTGACACCATCCCCCACTCTGGAATCATAGATAAACTTACTAAGTTGGGCATTAATCCCTATGTCACCCAATGGGTTGCTAAATGGCTTACTGATAGATCCCACACTGTAAAAGTAGCCGACTCCAAATCCAGCTCCAGACAAGTGACAAGTGGAGTACCTCAGGGTTCAGTCCTGGGGCTGCTCTTGTTTGGCATCTACTTCTCTGAAGTACAGGTCAACACTAAGGGACTCTGGCTAACAAAGTTTGCAGATGACTGCAAACTGGGAGCCATTATTGAATCCCCAAATGATGTGGATACTCTACAAAAGGACCTTACAGAAACAGATGCTTGGTGCCAGAGCCATGGGCTCAAGCTCAATGCCAAGAAATGTATTGTTATCCCCTTTGGGAAAAAACATGTATCCATGAATTACCATATAGGTGGCAGTATACTAAACACAGAAAGTGTGATAAGAGACTTATTGACACGGGTGGACAGTGGTCTCACCTTCGATAACCACTTCGCCACAACAGTCAGGAAATCCTTCTATGTGGCACACCTCATCACGAAGGGCTTTTCATCCAGAAAAAAGGAGGTCATTGTCCCACTGTACTCATCCCTCATTAGACCCATTATAGAATACAATGCCCCATTTGGTATGTACCTCTCAAGACATCTGCAACAATTGGAAAGGCCACAGAAATACCTCACTAAAAGAATCACAGGCCTAAAGCAGATGCCCTACGCTGACCACCTTCAAAAACTCCAGCTATACTCTGTTGCATATCGTCTACTCAGGGGCGATCTCTGCTTAACATACAAGGCCATGTCAAACCCAGAGCTGTTGGACATGCTACACTTAAAGAAATCCCAATCCCTCAGAGCTACATGCTCCAAGGATCTAAACCTTGTCATCACAATAAACAAAACATGCTGGAGGGATAGGTTCCTGACCCAGAGACTCCCCAGACTCTGGAATAGATTGCCCATACATGTCAAGCAGAGTGCCTCTTTGGACCTCTTCAAGAGGAACCTTGACGATTGGATGGGAGAAAGGAAATTCACCCCAGGGATCACATCAGTCGCCCTGCTAGACAGGGGTCCAGAAAGTAAATAATGTGGGAAGAAATAGCCAGGAAATTGTTATGGCTAGGCTTGTATAGGCCCTAGGGCTGATAGCCTAGTACCAACCTATGAACCTATGAACTACAGTCACCAGTTCCAGAGACCTCATTCTAGCCTGCAACATAAATAGGACCTGCTGGCGAGACAGACACATGTCTCAAGAGGTTGCCATTCCTCAGGAATAGGCTTCCAATCCATATCAAGCAGAGCACCTCCATGACCCTGTTTAAGCATAATCTGGATGACTGGATGGGGAAACCTTAAATTTCTGCAAGGGAATATCCCTCCTGGACATGGGCAGTCCTTGCCAGAAAAATCTTGGGCATAGACGATATCTCTCATCTAGTATTATATTAGGATTTAACTGCTAGGCTTGTAAGGTCCCTTGGGTCAATAGCCTAGTAACAACCTATAAACCTATGAACCCATAAGTTACAGAATGGTGAATCAATAACAATGAATAATAGTTATATCATAAAAGGTTATGCTAACTCTTTGAAGACCTGCAATGCCTACATGCGGAATATAATATCAAGCTGCCACCACAAACAGTTTCTGTGAAATGTACTCCATATAAAGTTCTTATTTCACTTAGTGCTAAAACAGAACAAGAACAGGTCATTGCATGATAGCTGAAAAAAGCTTAAGACTGCTGAATGCATCAACAATAAGGACACTGGATAATGGCAAAATTTATATTAGTTTCATAGGTGTGCACTAGGATAATGAACACTAGTGCCTTTTAAGTCTAACGATGGATCTCAAATCTCTAACAAGTTCTGGTACCCTTAAAAAGTGTAGGCAGGGGCTTGGGAGATGAAACATTTGTGGACATTAGAGACATAGGTGATAATCCAGGGATGAATTTCCTGTTTCCATTCCAGCTATATCCACTATATTAATCCATAGGTTCATAGGTTGGTACTAGGCTATCGGCCCTAGGACCTATACAAGCCTAGCCATAACAATTCCCTGGCTATTTCTTCCCACACTATTTACTTCCTGGACCCCTGTCTAGCAGGGTGACTGACGTGATCCCCGGGGTGAATTTCCTTTCTCCCATCCAATCGTCAAGGTTCCTTTTGAAGAGGGCCAAAGAGGTGCTCTGCTTGACATGTATGGGCAGTCTATTCCAGAGTCTGGGGAGTCTCTGGGTCAGGAACTTATCCCTCCAGCATGTTTTGTTTATTGTGATGACAAGGTTTAGATCCCTGGAGCATGTGGCTCTGAGGGATTGGGATTTCTTTAAGTGTAGCATGTCCAACAGCTCTGGGTTTGACATGGTCTTGTATGTTATGCAGAGATCGCCTCTGAGTAGATGATATGCAACAGAGTATAGCTGGAGTTGTTTAAGGCGGCCAGCAAAGGGCATCTGCTTTAGGCCTGTGATTCTTTTAGTGAGATATTTCTGTGGCCTTTCCAGTTGTTGCAGGTGTCTTGACAGGTATATACCAAATGGGGCTTTGTATTCTATAATGGGTCTAATGAGGGATGAGTACAGTGGGACAATGACCTCTTTTTTTCTGGATGAAAAGCTCTTAGTGATGAGGTGTGCTACATAGAAGGATTTCCTGACTGTTGTGGCGATGTGGTTATCGAAGGTGAGACTACTGTCCACCTGTGTCCCTAAGTCTCTTATCACACTTTTGGTGTTTAGTGTACTGCCACCTATGTGGTAATTCATGGGTACATGTTTTTTTCCCAAAGGGGATAACTATACATTTCTTGGCATTGAACTTGAGCCCATGGCTCTGGCACCAAGCATCTGTTTCTGTAAGGCCCTTTTGTAGAGTATCCACATCATTTGGAGATTCAATAATGGCTCCCAGTTTGCAGTCATCAGCGTACTTTATTAGCCAGAGTCCCTTAGTATTGGCCTGTACTTCAGAGAAGTAGATGCCAAACAAGAGTGGTCCCAGGACTGAACCCTGAGATACCCCACTTGTCACTTGTCTGGAGCTGGATTTGGAGTCAGCTACTTTTACATTGTGGGTTCTTTCAGCAAGCCAGCTGGCAGCCCATCGAGTGACGTAGGGATTAATGCCCAGCTTAGTAAGTTTATCTATGTGGACTGCCTTACCCTCGTCCACGGTTCTGAAGACTGATTCGAAGAAGTCAATCAGGTTCAGGAGACAAGATCGGCCCTTCACGAACCCAAACTGGGTGGGGTCCAGTGTTCAAAGGTTGAAAATGTCTTTGTTTATAAGTTCCATGATAATACGTTCCATGGTCTTGCAGATCAGGCTCATTAGACTGATGGGGTGGTAGTTCCCGGGATCCAAGGTGGATTCCCCCTTGTGGAGTGGGATAAATGTAGTTGTGTGCCACTCACTGGGCACGAAGCCTAAGGTGAGGCTATGATTAAACATGAGACTTAGGTGAGTTGCCAGTTCATTTTGTAGTTCATGTAGTACACAGCCTGGGATGTCATCTGGTCCCATGGATGCTGTATTCTTAGCTTTGGACAGTGCGTTTTTTACCTGTGTGGCCGTTATTACCAGTATTTGGCAATCTTCCGGTATTGAGATGGGCCATTTAGGGGGTGAGAGGGGGGGTGAAGTTGGCACTGAATCGATCTGCCAGGATATTGGCAATATCCTTGGGATCAGTATATATAATGGCATTCTGTTGTATCTCAGAGCAGATCTGAGTATTGCCGTTTAGATTCTTGACATAGTTATAGAATGCTTTGTGGTTGTCTTTGGAATCTTTGGCAATTTTATTTTTGTAACTAGCTTTGGAGGATTTTATGAGGGATCTCAGCATCTTACTGGGCTGGTAAGGGAGTTTTTTGCATCCTGGGATTTTCTTCTTTTCTGTAACATTTTCTTCCTTTTTTTGTAAAGTTTGTTTATGGCAGGGGATCACCAGATTGGCTTAATTTTTTTTGGAGGAGAGCATCTTGGTTCTATTTTGGATGGCACGGTTCATGCATGGGTGGATGCGCTCATACAGTCCCTTAGTGTAGGACTCAGCAGTAAATGCTCAGTAAAATAATAAATAGGGAACACTACCCTTAGCAGACTATTGAAGAAATATTCACCACAATGTCAAATGCCAGATTCTTTTCAAAGCTTGCAAAGCTTGATATGAAAACAGATTTTGGCATATCAAGCCTGAAGATTAAAATTTTAAACTCTGTATGGTTATCACATAGTAGTTATTGACACATGTTTTAGCATTCAAAATACTTAAATGTTTCCAGTGTGCCATAGCAAATGAATAAAGGTCTGGAAGGTGTTGCCACAGCAAATGAATGAAGGGCTGGAAGGTGTTGCCATAGCAAATGAATAAAGGGCTGGAAGGTGTTGCCATAGCAAATGGAGTGTTGACATTATTAGTGACATTTCAGTCTGGGGATCTACAAGGCAAGAGCATGACAAATATCTGATTAAATCGTATACTAAGGTTATAGAATATGAAACTCAAAAGTATTTTACTTCACTGAAATACATGGGTAACTTGCTTATAAAAATGGTTTATAGCAAAATGTTAACAAACTGCATGCACTAGCGAACACATAGAAACATACAAATAAGTCTTCACTTAGGTGATGTTTGGGAACAATGCAGTATCTCTCAAAGTTCATTATAAACTTTGAGATACTGCTATTGCATAACACAGTATGGTGTCGATCAACATATCTCAGGTGAGGTTTTGAGTTACTAAACAGTCAAGTTAACATTGCATCAGTGTTACCCTACCTACAACTATGATGCTAGTCTGTAAGGCTTAGGAACAGGTGCTTATGTATCAAGACCATTAGGAGATGTATAAAATCATTATGCTCAGATGAAAAGAGAAAGATAGCAATAGCACTTGGATGCTTGAAGAGTAGTTGTTTTTATTTAGTAAAGTCCAACCCTTTGTGACAAAAGGGACTTGGCCACACCAGTCTTGTCTTTTAACAATGGCTTCAACTTCTTGCAGATTTATATTTGTTACTTCAGTAATGCTATCTGTCCATATCAACCTGTGCTGCCCTCTTTCTTTTCCTGACATAAATGTCTTCTTTTTTTGAATCCTGTCCTCATTATGTGGACAAATCATTTGAGTTTTAGTTTTACTATCAGGCCATCCAATGAATAGTCTGGATTTATTACTTTGAGTATTTACTCATTTGAACATTTTGCAATGCTTTTAATTCCCAACGGTTTCTTCATCAACACAGTTCAAAAGCATTGATTTTCCAGTGTGCAGCCTTTCTTATGGTCCAACTCTCACAGTCATATATTACTGCGGGGAAAATGATAGCTTTGACTATATGGACCTTTTCTGATAAACTACAGTACAAGCTATGAAATCTTGTGCATATTATAGATACTCTCAATGCAGCGTATCTTCAGGAATGCAGAAAAGATCTGCATGAGGAACATCTAAGCAATTTAACTGATAGCACGTGTCAATAACTACTAAAACACTTCAGGAAATTAAACATGCTAAGAAAGATGATCCTGAGATGTATATTCACCATGATGTTATGAACAGATGTTGGTAAACAAATATACCCTTTAAGTAAGTCATATTTTCTTTTCAGAGCTGATATATCAAGTATACATGGGGTTTATATTTCAAAATGACAAAGTCCTCACACCCACTCAGATGGGAAATCAGATATTGCAAAAGATGACTGAATCTCAATTAGGTACACCTAAGTGTAGGGGAAAATATATTAATTCTTGACTTAAACATAATATGGGCAGGTAAACTGAACAGATGATGCAAGACTGTGATCTCTGTGGTATGCTAAGAAATTAAACCAGAAAGAAGAATGAATGCTACATGAAATTCCTTCCTTAGCATGATTAAAGCCAAATAGTGACATAGTTTGATACAATAATATTTTGTTTTTTAATCTATGTTGACTTGTATTCAAAATATTTAAAAGCAGTTCAGCTAGTGGACAATACTGCCAGTAATGTGATCAGTGTGTTGAAATCTGCTTTTGCTAGACATGGCATACCAACAATTGGCTTAAACTCTGGTGTCATTCAAAGGGGATCCTATGTCTGTCTGCCTGGGATGACATGCTGGACAAGCCACGCTGCTTCGCAAGGGACGGCTTGCATCTGTCACCCCTGGGATTCCGGATATTGGCAAAGGCTCTTGCCACCCCCATAGTGCCTTTTTAGGCAAGGCTCAAATTCTAAACCTACCACCATAGAACACAAAAATGGAAAAAAACTAAGGGTAATGCTGCTCAATGCCAGAAGTCTCAATCTCAAAATGCACGCACTCGAGGCCCTTCTCAGTATGGAGAACATCAATGTCTGTGCTGTGACAGAAACCTGGTTCAAGGCTCTTGAGAGCACCCCAGCACTATCAGGTTTTACCTCGTATCATGCGTTCCGGCCCCAAAATCTGGACAATACCAAGAAAGGAGGGGGGTATCCATATTCATCAAGGACACCCACACCTCAAGATTGGTGGCAACGCACGATGCATCGGAGACCATCCAGGTGCAATTAACCATAGGCAAGACTGCTCTGCAAATTGTAGCATGTTACAGGCCACCCTCACAAACTCAGGAACCTCACATGGCTTTCCTGAAAATACTGGAGGGGATAAATGTATCTCCAAACACCATCATACTAGGTGACTTCAATTACCCTAATATAGACTGGGAACACTACTCAAGCCCAAACACCCTAGCCCAAAAGTTCCTGGAATTCATAAACTCAAATGCCATGGAACAACTAGTCACCATCCCCACAACAGGAGAAAACATACTTGATCTCATCATCACGAACATGGGAGCACAATGTACAACACCGGAAGTATACCCCTCACTGGTGAGATCAGATCACAAACTAATCTCGCTGGAGGTCCTCATCCCACCCCCACCTGAAATAAAAAAGACCACAGTAAAGAACTTCTCGAAAGCCGACTTCACACTTCTAAAGACTAGTGTGGTCTCCTTTAAGGCTCCCGAGCCGGCGGAAAACAGTACCCAAGCCGCTGAATCACTTACAAATGCCTTCTACCAGCACCTACAGGACTGCATGGATAAGGCAATCCCAAGCAAAACAAAGACTCTTTGTACCAAAGGCAAGCGTCCAGTCTGGTGGACTCCAGCCATAAACAAACTCTACAACAAAAGGAGGAAGCTACTACAAGATAGAGCAAAATCCTTAAAAGGTAAGACACCTTTGATCACTACAAGTAAAAAACTAAGAGCTCTCATAAAATCATCCAAAGCAAACTTTGAGAGAAAAATAGCTAAAGACTCAAAAGACAATCATAAGGCCTTCTTTAGCTATGTTAGAAACCTGGGAGGAAACTCCCAGATATGCTCAGAACTAGTTCAAAATGATGTGAAGATTACTGATCCTACAGACATTGCCAACATACTGGCTGACAGGTTCAGTGCAAACTTCTCCCCCCCCCAAAAGGAGAGATATCTATACCAAACGATTGCAGCCCCCCAAACATCTCTAACGCCCAAGTGAGAACTGCTCTCTCCAAAGCAAAAAACACAGCATCCATGGGACCTGATGGTGTCCCCGGCTGTGTGCTCCACGAAATCAACGAGGAATTAAACCCACAGCTAGGACAGCTGTTTAATCATAGTCTCACCTCTGGATACGTACCCAAGGAGTGGCGCACTGCGACAGTGGTCCCACTTCATAAAGGCGGTGCCTCCACCGACCCTGGAAATTACCGGCCCATTAGCCTGACAAGCCTTATCTGCAAAGCCATGGAGAGGATCATAATGGATCTCATAAATAAAGACATAGGGAATTTGCAGACTTTGGATCCAACCCAGTTTGGCTTTGTCAAAGGCAGATCATGCCTTTTAAACTTGGTTGACTTTTTCGAAACAGTCACCAAAGCCATTGATGAGGGAAAGGCAGTCCATACAGCCTACCTCGATCTGGCGAAAGCCTTCAATACAATACCCCACTCGGGTATCATTGAAAAACTCATCAGCTTAAATGTTAACCCATACATCACAAGATGGGTTGCAAACTGGCTGAGTGACAGAACCCACAGGGTCAGAGTTGCTGGCGCCATGTCAGACTCAAAGCCTGTCACAAGTGGTGTCCCACAGGGCTCAGTCCTGGGCCCACTCTTGTTTGGCATCTACTTTTCCGAAGTACAAGCAAACACAGGAGGGTTATGGCTGACAAAGTTTGCAGATGACTGCAAACTGGGCGCCGTAGTCGAAAACACATCTGACACAGATATCCTTCAGAAGGGTCTCACAGAAATGGATAACTGGTGCCAGAGCCATGGCCTAAAGTTAAATGCCAAAAAATGCATAGTCATACCCTTCGGGAAAAACAAGGTTACCCCTAGCTACCATATAGCTGGCAATCCACTGAGCACAGAAGAAGTTATCAGGGACCTGGGGACCCAGGTTGACAGTAGCCTGTCATTCAACACCCATGTCGCTAAAGTAGTTAGGAAGACCTTCTACATTGCCCACCTTATCATGAAGGGATTCACATCTAGATCAAGGGAGGTCATAGTTTCCCTATACTCATCACTCATCAGACCAATGATTGAGTACAATGCCCCATTCGGAATGTATCTGACCCGACACTTGCAGCAGCTGGAGAGGCCACAAAAGTTCCTCACCAAAAGGATAAAGGGTCTCAAAAATCTACTCTATGCTGCCCGACTGAAAGAACTTCAGCTCTATTCAGTCGCTTACCGCTTGCTCAGAGGTGACCTGTGCCTGACATACAAGGCCATGTCAAACCCAGATTTGATGAATATGCTTCACCTCAAAAAATCTAGATCCGTCAGAGCCACAAGGGAGGGAGACTTAAACCTCGACACGGCTATTAATAGGATGTGCTGGAGGGATAGATTCATCACCCAAAGACTCCCTATGCTGTGGAACAAAATCCCGGTATATGTGAGGCAGAGCACCTCGCTGGCCTTGTTCAAGAGAAATCTTGACCAATGGATGGGAGATCGCAGATATACCCCAGGGATTACCTCAGTGTCACTGCTCGACAGAGGCACAGCAAAATAATGGGTATAGTTCCCCATACTAAAGGGGTGGCGTAAACCACAAAACTATGGGCTAGTAAATGCCCTCGGGCAGATAGCCTAGTATAAACCTATGAACCTATGAACCTATGAAGAACTGGTTAGGTCTGATGATGGCCTTCAGTTTATGTGTCAGTAATGCAGTAATGTAAGCTTTTTGCCAGGTAATGTCCATTTAAGTATATCATAACTGGTCTAAAGGTACCCACAGTCCAATGATCAACATGAACATATAACAAACATTTAGAGACAACCTGAAAAAGGTAAACCATCATAGCACCTTGAGGGTTATTTGTCTGCCATGCAATATCACTGTTCCTTTGCAAGCTGTGGGTTTCTCAAGAATTCAGCTGCTGACATGGGGGTGGGTAGAAAGAATAAATCTTCCTTCATCGTTTTCTCTGCTAGTTTTAGAAAGCAGAGAGACAGCTCTAAAGCTTCCACAAAGAAGAAGATGTATAAAACAAATACAGCTTTATGGAAACAAAATGTTAAGATTCTTTTGTCTCTACAAGAAAGAGAATGAGAGAGAGCGAGGGTAGGGATAATTCTAAATTAGAATTTTTGGACAGAAATCACAATTATAGGGCACATCATTTTACATCTTGCACGGCCAATATCTTAATGCTATGCAAATGTATACTGTTCAGATGCAGTAGCAGAAATCACAGACATTTGATGAAACTGCCAGAAAAGGGTCCAGAAATCTACTCAACAGTCATGATCAGGATTTAACAGAGACCCTAGTGAGTCTGTTGAGTGAGCCAGTGATGACTGCCAAAGAAATTCATCCTGCATCTGTTCCAATGCCTGAGGGGAATCTACCTGAATCTACGATTAATGAAGTTGTTGTTATGTGCACTGCAACAGGGCATGGCTAACGTAGCCAAAGTTTGCAGATGTAGCTGTTATGCAAGACATGGTAGACTCAGATCTTAGAAATGTATATAGTTTATAAACTGTCTCAGTGTAACATCACATACCAAAGTGAAATGATAACCTAAATCACTGGTCTAGCTATGGTATACAGTTATTTATACAATATAATATTGCAAAGAGTGCTACAGAGAAGGCAGTTCTTTTTATTAAAATGGGGATAGAACATAAAAGGTAAAGGATTTTACTCTATATCTTATAAAGTAGTGGACAGTGCTTGGGTTCACCAGCCTAGAGTAAAAGCTAAGGACAGAAACATCTTGGTGACAACGTGTTTCTACTGCCTTTATGTCATCCTGAGAATATAACCATATACTTTTTCTTACAGATCAGACACCTCTGCTTTGTCGATTGTGACTAGTATTTTCAACTGCTTTTGCAATAGAGTATGACCCGAGCAGTTTCTCGTTACATCTTGTCTGCAAACAAATCTTTCTTTCTCATTCTTAAATTAGTGTGCATAGTTTAAGTGACTACTCTTTTATTTTGAATTTAGGTGGAGCCTGACTGTGGTTTCTTCTAATTTAAGAAGCTTTGTTTTAAGAGGGGAGAATATAACTTCATAGGCAATATTTTTACTCCTGCACTCATAAGCAGAAGGTCTGTCTGGAAGTTTTGGTTTAATAAATATCAGTAGTAATGAACGGTATGCCATTAACAGAACTTTTAGCTTAGATTTATGTAGATTAGTGGAGCAACAATGATTAGCGTCTGTATTCTAAATGTTCATACACCTACTTTGTTTACTTACCAGTATAGTGTTGTTGTTTGTTTCAACATTTTATGCCTGGAAAAGTAATAACATAAGGACAATAGTCACTACTACCTTTCAAGACATAAAACAAATGGAAGTGTTTGCTTTAGGGTAATAATGGTATTGTTGCATTATATGCATAGGACTCTGAATTTAATAAAACACATAAAATGTGTCTAAGTTCAGGAAATGTCACAGTGCAATGTAATTAGTTACTGCCAGAAGGTTCATTTTATTTTGTTGAATTGTTAACACCAATTACATTTTACATCTGCATACTATGGACGATTTAAAGTAAGCGTAATCTAATGTTGTTTACTCTCTGAACTGCAAATTGAATGTTCTCCATTGTCCGTAGATTACACGCCTGTTTTATACACTGCAGTGTCCCCTTTAGTATCGTCATTAAGCTATTATTTTGTTCTTAGTTTTTTTCTGAGCTTGTGATTCATTCTTTTGTTTTCTGAAGCAGTTAAGGATCTATTTCCACACTCTTGCTTCTGATGATCCTACTTGTTTTTATAAAGTATAAAGCTGTCCTTGCTTTACACAGTTTTGATGTAACATATTCAGAAGTAGTTTCAGGCAACTGACATTAAAATAATTATTTATGTCGCTGGAAAATGCAGGGTATGAATAAATTTCCTTAAAAATGTCTGCTGAACTCATCATGGAGCATTCATAAAATGCAAAGGCCATTATATGAAAATATTAAGATATTGCTGATGCAAACTGTAGGTATTGGGTAGAATGTGCCATTATGTGCGTAAAAGCCATAGTCAATACTTCTGTAAGCAGACTGTTAAGTGATTTTCTGTAATCTTCCTGTAAGAGATGACACTGCAGAATTTAAATGATAAAAACTTGAGTAAGGCCATAAGTAAATCTCCATCAAAATTTAAGTTCACTCTGGAATTTATCATCTGAAACACAGAATGAAAGAAATGAGTTAACTACAAAAAGTTGGTGGACTATGACGAAAAGTTCTTTCACTTGGTGTATTAAAAAAACTGCATAACTTAGCGCAGCATTGCATAATTACTTAAAAAAAAGGTGGAATAACTAAACAAGCAAACAGTGTATTAAGTAATGATTCAGTAGATAAAAAATTGCAATATGGAAGTTAATTTACACTCAGAGAATAAGCATAGATAAGAGAAATATATCTACAGACAGAAATAACAGAATTCTTATCCACTGAATCAGAGACTACACTGCTTTGTTTATTTAGATCTGTTATTTCTGTCTGTAAGAATATTTCTCTTATCTGTACTTATTCTTGAATGCAGATACTTTAACTTCTATATTGTGCTGCAATGTACTGAGTTATGCAGTGTGTCATCAGATGACTAGATAGTTGGTACTAAGATACTGCATCATGTTGTGTTTATCTGATAAGCATGCCATATCATTTTTTCTCTACTTCCCTAAGCCTTCCTTGTTTTATCTGCTAGGCCTGCTTTTGTAGTGTTTCTTCTCAGCCTATTAAGTCTCCTTTAACTGTGGCTCTTGAGTTGTGTTGTCATTCTGTTTATATGCAAAGCTTTCCGAACATCATTGTTTCTCTTTCTCTAACTCCTAAGTCTGCTCAGTGTTTTGCCCCTGTGCCCCTCTGTTGTGGCTGCCTACTATACTCTGCTCGCTTTTTTTGTGTTATACTGCACTATGCTGCACTGTGGCACCTGAGACTACTTGCTGAAATACCAAACCTGATTATTATAATACTGTGTTAAACTGTGTAGAGTTTTACAGTGTTATAACAGCCTGTGCTATTGCACTCTATTGCATAATAAGTGATTGTTGTGACTTGTGAGCCTGCTTGCCATGATGTCCTGGTATAGTGTACTGTCACATATTGTACTGCTGTGGTTACAATTAAACTATTTTGCAAAATATCTGTATTGAAAAGTACGTCTATTTGTGTAGCATGGCATTGTGCTTCATTATACTTTATAACATCATAGTGACACCACTATGCTACATTATTCTTTGTCACAACACCATGCTACATTGCACTTTATCACCACTGTGCTACACTATATTATCATACCACTATGCTACATTACAGTTTGTCACGGCATTATGTTACATTATGCCTTGTCTGTGCACTGTGATACATTATACTTTATCACAGTACTCTGCTACATTATGCCTTGTCAACTACTGTGCTACATTATGCTTTCACACACCACTGTGCTACAAAATACATTATCACACCACTGTGATACTTTATAGCTTGTCGAAGCACTGTGCTACATTATGCTTGGTCGCACCACAGTTCTACATTATTCTTTCTCATATCACTGAGCTACACTACACTTTGTCACAACACTGTGCTACATTATGCTTTCTCCAAAGCAGTGTGCTACATTAAACCTTGTCTGTGCACTGTGTTAGTTTATACTATAGCACAGCACTGTGCTACATTGTGCATTGTCACATCACATTAAAAGGTGTTTGTGTGGCAAAGGGGGAATAATGCCCCTTACTATGTTCTGAATGTTCACTGGAGTAAGAGTTGAAATCCAGACCTATGTAGAAATATGTGTACTAACTGAGCTACATTATATGCTGTCACAGCAATGTACTACATTATACTTTGCCACATCACTGTGCTATAGTATACCTTGTCAGAGCACCATGCTACATTACACTTTATCACATCACTGTGTTACATTATGCTTTGTCACAGCACTGTCCTACTGTATACCTTATCATAGCACTATGCTACATTATACATTGCTACAGCACTGTGCTAAACTACACCTTGTCACGTCACTGTGCTACATTATATTTTATGACAGCACAGTGCTATGTCATACATTGTCATAATACTGTGCTGTAATACATAATGCAGCACAGTGTGCTGACAAGGTATAGTTTAACATGGTGCTGTGACAAGATATAAAGTAGCACTTTGCTAAATAATCCTAGCACTGTGCTACATAATATTTTGCCACAACACTGTCCTACATTATATTTTATCACATCAATGTGTTATGCTATACTTTGTCACAGTGCTGCACTACATCACAATTAGTCACACCACTGTGCTACGTTATACCTTGTCACTGTACTGTGTTACTTAATACTTTATCACAGCATTGTGATACATTATAATTCATCACAGCATTGTGCTACATCACAGTCACAGCACTGTGCTACTTTATACCTTGTCAGTGCTCTGTGTTACATTATACTATATTACAGCACTGTGCTACATTGTCATATCACTGTGCTACATTATACTTGGTCACAGCACTGTGCTACATTATACCTTGTCACTGCAGTGTGTTACTTTATACTTTATCACAGCATTGTGATAGATTACAATTCATTACAGCATTATGCTACATCAGAGTCACAGCACTGTGCTGCATTAACTATGTCACACTACAGTGCTACATTATACTTTGGCACAACACAATGCTACATTATACTTTCTCATATCACTGTGCTGCATTATACTTTATCATAGCACTGCTCTGCCTCATCATAGCATTGTTCTACATTATGCTTTGTCAAAGCACTGTCCTACATTACACTTTATGTCAGCATAGTGCTATGTTATACACTTTCATAGCACTGAGCTACATTATCCTAGCACTGTCCTACATTACATTTTTGACAGCAATGTGTTATGTTATACTTTGTCACATAATTGTGCTACATTATACTTTGCACAGCACTGTGCTGCATTAACTTTGTCACACTACAGTGCTATATTATACCTTGTCTCAACAACAATGCTTTAATATACTTTCTCAGATCACTGTGCTACATTATACCCTGTCACAACACAATGCTACATTATACTTCCTCACATCACTGTGCTACATTATACCTTGTCACTGTACTGTGTTACTTTATACTTTATCACAGCATTGTGATACACTGTAATTCATCATAACACTGCACTACATCACAGTCACACCACTGTGCTACATCACAATTTGTCACATAATTGTGCTACATTATACTTTGTCATATCACTGTCCTATATTATATCTTGTCAGAACACCATGCTACATTACACTTTATCACATCACTGTGTTACATTATGCTTTGTCACAGCACTGTCCTACTGTATACCTTATCATAGCACTGTGCTACATTATACATTGCTACAGCACTGTGCTAAACTATACCTTGTCACATCACTGTGCTACATTATATCTTGTCAGTGTTCTGTGCTACATTATGTTTTATGACAGCACAGTGCTATGTCATACATTGTCATAATACTGTGCTGTAATACATAATGCAGCACAGTGTGCTGACAAGGTATAGTTTAGCACAGTGCTGTGACAAGATATAAAGTAGCACTTTGCTACATAATCCTAGTACTGTGCTTCATAATATTTTGCCACAGCACTGTCCTACATTATATTTTATCACATCCATGTGTTATACTATACTTTGTCACAGTACTGTGCTACATCACAATTAGTCACAGCACTGTGCTACTTTATACTTTCTCACATCACTGTGCTACATTATACCTTGTCCCTGCACTGTGTTACTTTATACTTTATCACAGCATTGTGATACATTATAATTCATCACAGCATTGTGCTACATCACAGTCACAGCACTGTGCTGCTTTATACCTTGTCAGTGCACTGTGCTACATTATACTATATCACAGCACTGTGCTACATTGTCACATCACTCTGCTACATTAACTATGTCACACTACAGTGCTATATTATACTTTGTCACAACACAATGCTACATTATACTTTCTCATATCACTGTGATGCATTATACTTTATCATAGCACTGCTCTGCCTCATCATAGCATTATGCTACATTATGCTTTCTCAAAGCACTGTCCTACATTATACTTTATGACAGCACAGTGCTATGTTATACACTGTCATAGCACTCCGCTACATTATACTAGCACTGTCCTACATTACATTTTTGACAGCAATGTGTTATGTTATACTTTGTCACATAATTGTGCTACATTATACTTTGCCCAGCACTGTGCTGCATTAACTTTGTCACACTACAGTGCTACATTATACCCTGTCTCAACAACAATGCTTTACTATACTTTCTCACATCACTGTGCTACATTATACCTTGTCACTGTACTGTGTTACTTTATACTTTATCACAGCATTGTGATACACTGTAATTCATCATAACACTGCACTACATCACAATTAGTCACACCACTGTGCTACATTACAATTTGTCACATAATTGTGCTACATTATACTTCATCACAGCACTGTGCTGCATTACATTTCTCACACTACAGTGCTACATTAGGCCTTGTTACAACACAATGCTTCATTATACTTTCTTATCTCACTGTGCTACATCATACCTTGTCAGTACACTGTGCTAGTTTATACTATGTCATAGCATTGTGCTACAGTGTAAAATGACACAGCATTGTGCTACATTATGCATTCTCATAACACTGTGCTATGTTATGCTTTCTGATATAACTAAGCTATATTATACTTTTTCAAAGCACTGTGCTACATTATACACTGTCAGTGCACTGTGCTACTTTATACTTTATCACAGCATTGTGCTACAGTGTACATTGTTTCAGCACTGTGCTACACTATATTTTCTTACAGCACCATTTTACATAATGCTTTGTGATATCACTGGGTTACATTATACTTTGTTACATCTCTGTGTTAAATTATTGTTTGTCACAGCACTGTGCTACATTATACTTTGTCATAGCACTCTGCTGTATTGCACTTTATCAAAACATTGTGCTGCATTATTCTTTGTCGCAGCACTATGTAACATTGCATGTTCTTTGCATACTATTCTTTGCATACTATTTTTGTATTTCTATAACAGTATCCTGCCCTGTGTTACAGTGTACTTGTTCCATTGTTCCTTGAATCCTACCATCAGCACTTTGTATTGCACTGCTTAGTGAGTATTCAGTTGTCTAACCTGCATAGTGTGTTCTGTTGAATAGTTTTTTGGTATTGTGCTTATTAACTGATATTCTTCTTTTTCACCCACATAACCAAGCATTGTGTTCATGTACATATCTTTCCCCCAAGCTGTTTATCATATACCCTCTCCCCTGGTAGGAACAGTTTATCCTATACAGTCATATTGTCTTTCAAACATTTTGCTGTATAGCTTGTACCTGACCTCGCCTTTACATCCCAGGTCTCTGTTACTGTGGAATCACAAGCTACCCTTACTCCATCTGCCACCAACCTGTTGCACTAGGTACCTTTAAGCAGTGAATTGACTTATTTTTCATTTAAACCATTTACTGATACCTAATGGGGAACCCAGTTATGATAGTTGTTAATACTTGTTTAATTCAGAGGCTAACCTCTTCATCAGCATTGTTAGTGAAGAGCTTACTCAAACCTTAATACTATCTGACTCTAACATGAAACCCATGTGTGCTGAGGTTCTGAAGAAATCTATTCAACAGCCACTTAGGGAATGTACTAGCAGATGCAAACCTCATACACATGTTTACATCACACCTGGTACACCTATACTGAATAAACTGAATTGGTTGCAGTGCTTCGGAAACTCACTCTTATTACCTGGATTTAATGCCTATCATTCATTCTGATCTCATTATGATCTTAGGAGAATATCAGTGTCCCCTTAACCCAATTACCTCACAACAAATCCAGCATGTTAATGATCTTGAAATTCTAGACATCTTAGAGTCAGTAAACAAAACAAACTACCATTTTCTTGATAATTATACAACGCCTTTCATTTCTCCCACTGACGGCAATGTCTATCTAAACCCACTTAAGTCATTAAATATTAAGCTATAATCAATTTTCATGGAAGATTTTATCAACTTGCCCATAGATTAGTGAACATACACTGCCATGAACAAATTGGTCCAGTATTTCTGCAGCTTTATTAGCACCAGTTCCCTGGGCAAAACAGTGGCCATAGGGATTCAAATTTCTTTGACTTTGTCCTTGCTAACACAACACCTCTCCACTCCGCACCTAAATTTTCTACCTCCATGGTCAATTCAGACCACCAGGCTCTCATATTTTCCTTGAAAACTGAAGACAAGACTACAACTACCATTCTGTGTTTAACTAAGTCAAATCTCAGCTCTCAGATGACCTAATGAGATTTAAAATCTCTCTCCCAGAGAGGACCTGGTAACTAAAGCAGCTGCTTAAATCACTGACTTTTACACTAACCTGGATTCCAGCACTGAAGCATCTATTTGTATCCAATGTAATTAAAGCAAATTTAGAAATAAGCTTTTGTGGTAGAGACCTTCGGTCAACAAATTCTGGAATAAAATAATCCATTGTGGTCTAGTGCTTATGGAAGTACCTGTTCATCAGTAGGTAGGATTTGGTACTTTCAACACCATGGTCTGATTTTGTTTCCCATTCAGGGAAGCTTCATGGAATAACCTTTGTTTTTTTCTGTTTTTTCAATTTATTTACTTATTTATTTATTTAGTTGTTTTATTTATTTATTTTTTCTTAATGTGACTTGGTCAGGTGGATATGAGCTTTACCTTGGGTGAGATAGGTCTTATGTCCAACTTCTTGGCATCTCCAGCTTTTATCTGCCAGTTTCTGTGTAGGATTAAAACTATGAGCTGCTTTCTGTACTTCAGAGTTTGATTCCCTCAGACCGAGACCTCTGAACTATTCTTATTTTAGAAGGAACTTTCCTATTTTCAGGCCTGATTTACCAATGCAGAGGATGACCCCATTCACACAATTTTTTTTGAATTTCCCTCATCACATGTAATTTTTGAAGCTGTCTAGTACACAGAAAAATACATATGGCCAACATACCAATGACACCAATAATTTAAAGAAAAAAGACACACATCTTACATCTCCCATTTTCAGAAGCGAAAAATAAATGACCTTGTGTGGTACAATTTTATAATACAGTCCACAAATTGTACACTGATGAAATGCTTATATTCTTCCACCATGTTGTCATTTACTGTTTCTTAAACCTGTTATTGTGCTAATTAGATGCCCAGAATTTTAGCTCGATGTTCTTACTTCTCAAGGGCATTTCTTCTGATCTTCAGTGCCTGCAGGTTGACAGGTATGCTCAGCCCTATTCTCGTGCAGTGGGGCTCTAAGCAAGTCACTTAACGAGACAGTACTCTACAGCAATTGGGAATGTAAGCTAGGATCCTCAATGGTTTCCTAGACTGCATGGCTAGTAACTACCTATGACCCTAAGGAAAAAAAAAACTCCTAAAACTAAGGAATACAATTGATTCCCATGATTCTAAGGATGGTTTCAAATTGGTGTACAAAGAGCTCCTGCATAGTCAAGTATAAATTTAGTATGGTAACTTCCTGCTGCCTCCTAGTAACTATCAAGCACAGCCTCACTGATCTCCAGTGGATATATGCCACAGGCTTGGAGAGTAGCCATGATAGTATCACTACACAAAGCTAGGTCCATCAATGACTACTGGAATAATAGGCCTATTAATTTTAACCAATATTGTCTGTAAAATAATGGTACATATTATAATGGAACTCATAAACAGTGATATAGAAAGACCACAATCCTACAATCCAAAACTGTCTGGCATTGTGAAGGGTTGCAAAATAAGAACCCAAAGTAGGAACAGTTCCGCAGCTCACACCCCAAAGTTGCCAAAGAATGTAGGATCCAAAAGGTAAAATACTTCATTTATTGTAAAAAAGCAATACAACCTGATTGCTTTTGTCCCAAATTCAAAAGGGACTTCTTAGGTAAAGAATGTAACAAACTTCCTGAATTTAAATACAAAAGCACAGGAAAAGGTAGCTAAAGGGCATTTGAATTTAAAGATACAGTAACATCAAACCAAACATCTCTTTGTAAACATTAAAAATTGCATAAATTTGCAAACTTATCTAAAATGTGCATTAAAATTACATAAATAACATATTGAAAAAAACATAATATGCACCCAAGCAATTGCATCAAAGTGCTGAATGTAATGTGTTTTTTGTTCAATAAGAAGAAAGGCTATGCTACCTGCTTTTCTTTATTGTTTCCCTGTTGTGTGACAGGTTTATGAAGCTGCACTTTAATGCAACTGCTTGGGCAACTTTGTTGGAGTGGATTATTGTGAGCTGTGGAACTGTTCCTGCTTTGAGTTCTTATTTTGCAATGTGAGTTTGTGCAGCTTTTTTTACTGTTTTGTCCATTGTGAAGGGTTGGTTCTGTCTACTGAACCTGATGGACTTCTTTGTAATGGTGACTGAAGCACTGGATAATGTTCAGTCCATTCATGCTGTCTTCATTAATCTAGCAAAAAAACGTTGACATTATCCCGCACTTTGATATCACAAATAAACTCACACACTAAAATTACAACCCATGTGTAACTCATCATATTAAAAAATGGCTCACAGATAGAGCTCATGTTGTGAGGGATGTTGGCACACTGTATAATAAAAGGTTTGTGATACCACAGAGTTCCAAGCTGGGTCCACTCCTCTAAGATATACACTTCTCTGATGCTCAGGCTAACATCAAGGACCTCTGCCTGACCAAGTTTGCTGATGACTGCAAACTTAACACTGTCTTAAAGTCTTGACATGGTTTTAAACTCTGCATCTGGTAAAAAAGGTCTAAAGCATATTAATTCCTGGTGTTAAGATCGTGGTTTAAAACTAACTGAGAAAATATGTAGTCTAGCACTTTTTGGGGAAAAAGAAAACTATTGTACCTACAATATTGAAAATGTTCTCCAAAGCTGATACCATTATCAGGTATCTAGGCATGTTCAAGGAACCCCCCATACAACATCATAGCTAGATTTAGGGCCCCCTCTATGTCCTCCTTGGCCCATACATCTTACATGGCTAATCTGGAAGTCTAAAGCATCTTGTCAATCATGATTGTCCCAGAAGACTTCAATTACTCCTCCATTGACTGAGAAATGTATACATCACCAAACATGTATGCTTAGATAGTTCTGGACCTCATAAATACAAACTCACTGGAGCAACTAGGTCACACCTCTAGTAGGGAAGACAAAATCCTGGATTTGGTTCTCACTAATATAGGACACCTTTGTTCCCCACCAGTTGTTATATCTTCCCTAGGCAAATTAGACCATAAATCATTTATATTGATGATAAGAATGAAACAAAATACATCCTACAATAATTCCGCATTCAGAGATTATGCTAAAATTGATCTACTAAAACTAAGAGACATCCTGGCATTCCCTTCCACCAAGGTGATCCCTCTGAGTGCATGAAATCCTTCACCACCAAATTTTATGTACAGGTAAATTGTTACAAATAAGTATCTGTCCTCCTTCAAAATAAATAGAACCCTAAAGTTAAAAAAAAAACTCCTATGGTGGAACTCAAATATAATCAGGGTCAGCAATAAAATAAAAAAGCTCATTACATGTAAAAATACATATAATCTTCCAAACACCAAATTTGCTCTTACAAGGCTTAGCAGGAAACTCCAGTCCTTTATCAAACAAATGGGGTAAAAATAGCCACCCAAGCAATGATAATCACACAGCCTTCTTTAACTATGTTAGAAACCTCAGACATAATGCTCAAAACTGTGCACAGCTAATAGTAAATTATATGACATATTCTAATAATGAGGGCATAATCGATATACTAGCAGATAAACTTAGCTCTAACATCACCCTCCTTACATTCCCAGATCAAATACCAGCAGAAGCCGCACCATGCACACACATAATTATAGCTACAAGTCCTCAAAGCACTGTCCAAGGACAAAACACAGCTTATATGGGGCCTGATAACATACCAGGGATGTCAGTTGGTCAGCCTGAAACAGGATGTGTCAAATCCACTACAGAGGCTCTTCAGTGTCTGCCTCCAATCAAGGTTTGTATCAGATGAGTGGAACACTCTAACAGTCAATTAGTGTTTGTACAAAGGTGAGGCATCAACTGGCCAGGGCAACTACAGACCTACAAGTCTGACCAACCTCATATATAGGGCTATTGAAAGGGTCATTAAGGAATAGATAAATAAGGACATAGGTCATGAAAGCGCAAAATGCAAGGATCACAGAAACAGAATTCCACACACGTAAAAACAAGTAATCCAAAGTAAAAAAACAAAGTGGTGTTCCTGTAGGCAGAAATGCCAACACACACTTAGGAACAAAAGAAAGAGATTTAATGTGGTAAGCTCTTTCACAGTTTTAGAACCACTTCATCAGACATCACAATAAAAAAAACTTACCTTTTATATTCAAACTAACCAGTCACCATTAACAAACAATTAATTAATTAAACCAAGAATATCTCAGTCAGAACACTTAACAGCTTCTAAAACATGTACATATACATAGGTTGCCTACAAACTCTTAACCCAAGTCAGTTCAGTTTTGTCATCAAGGGCAGATCATATCTTCTTAATCTGGATGACTTCAAAAAGGTTATTGAAGCAATGGATTTGGTCAAGTCTGAACACAACTCATATCTAGACCTTGCAAAGGCATTTAACACAATCCTCTACTCAGACATAACTGATAAACCTCATCTAGCTAAGAGTAAATCCCTGTGTAACTCATTTGATAACAAACTGGCTCACAAGTAGAACTTCAGAAGACTTGGCACTAGTGGTGTACCCCTAAGTTTGGTTCTTGAGACACTTCTCTTTAGATTCTACTTCTCAGAAGTCAAAGCTAATGTTAAGGCCTTATGGCTGACTAAGTTTGCAGATGTCTGTAACCTTGTGCCATCATAAATTCCAGTCATTACCAAGATCTTTCAGGAAGGTCTTTACAACAACAAATTGCTGGTGTTAAAACCACGGTCTAAAACTAAATCCGTAAAAATGTTTAATTGTATCCTTCAGCAAGTCATCCCCTGCAACTATCACATCAACAACACACCTCTGAAAAATTAACTTAGTAGTGAAGCACCTGGGAACCCATGCAAACAATGAGATGATATTTGATCCTCATGTATCCACTGTTGTAAGGAAGTACTCTTTTATTGAACAGTTTATTAGTAAGGGCAGGACATCCAGGTCCAGGGAAGTGATCATTCGTCAGGCTGAACATTATCTATAATGCCCACTTTAGTGTGTACTTGTCCAAACAGTTGGCACAACTCAAGTTACAACATTACTTTCCCACCTAGAAAACCAAGGGTCTAAAATACAAAAACTACACTGATCATCTCAAAGCCCTGGTCGTTTTTTGGTATTTTACAGGCTACTGAAGTTACTATGGTGCAAAGCTTGCTTCACTTACAGATCCTCTATTGACCCTGCCCTCTTAGATTTCTTACACAGCTGGAAGTCCAATTGTAGGTGAAAAAAACACTCAAGAGATCTACATCTCTAATGCAATTCAAGTAGAACATACTGGAGGATAAGTATGTCTTGCAAAGAAAACCACTTCTCTAGAATCATCTTCCTCTCCATGAAAAGCAAAGTATATCTCTTACTGTATTCAAGCATAATTTGGATGAGTGGATGGGAAGGAGGAACAGGGGGGGGCATGTAAACATCTGCCTGCTCTTGGGTTATTTGTACTAATATTACAAAAGGCTCTGGGTTAATCATTTTTAAAATGCTATGGCTAGAAACTTATTTGGGGATGCTCTGGGTTAATCATTTTTGAAATGCTATGGCTAGAAACTTATTTGGGGATGCATGGCTAGGATTCTGAAGATCTTCTTGGATCATTAGCCTAGAAAGTAGCTATGAACACATGAGGTCTCTTTTGAGCACAATATCAACTATCATTAGAAACATTTTCTACCTAGCATAAAATTCCTCCAGAATGAAGGAAGTTATTGTCCCTCTCTGCTACTCTCCAAAGAGGATATAATTGTTACTTGGAAAAAAACAAAAAAACAAAACAATGACTTAGTAAAAATCATGGGCATTTCCTCCTTAATATGATTGGCAACCCCTTCACTCTCCTCTGTATTTTATAGGTTCTTGCGTGGACATCTCTGTTTGATCTATTTCATATCCAAAATCAGTAACAGCGCCAACACTGCCTCGAAGTGCCGGCATTTACATTATAATATTAACAGACACAGGTGATGGGATGGATACATTTCCCAAAGCCACACCACTGATGAAAGAAGCGTCCACTCAATGTCAAACAAAGAACCCCCCTAAGCATCTTTACAACAGATATTCATTAGAGGGGGGTCTGAAACTTCACCCCAGGCTGCCCCTTTGGCCCTTATTCACAGAAGGTAGCAGAAAATGTGACTTGCAGTGACTTGGCTCTCAGTATCCATACTTCATAGTTATATTTTGCTTTTTCTTTTTAGTTATATTACATATATTAATATTATATATTACTTTTTCTTTTTAGTTATCAGTAAACCAAGATCAATCTCCAGGTGAAAAAAGGTGACCTAATAGACACACTGGAATTGCTCACTTGCAAAATAGAGGCAAAAAGGTACTTGAACTGTCACTTTTTGTCTGATTCAAACTAGGTATCTACCCAGAAAGGACACAGCTGAAATCAGGTCTATAGATTGTTTTTCCCTGCTAGATTCTAATAACTCCTAACAATTTGGCTATTTAGACACTTACCCTGCAATCTTTAGCCTGGGGGGGGGGTTCTAGCCTGCTCCGTTCGCTATGCTCACTCTGCTCTCCTTCCTGCCCCCTATTTCCACCTGCCCCAGTACCTCTACATTTATTCTTAGCCTTAACCCCACCCCCCAATTGCAAGCAATTAGGCTACACTACTACTCACCCCTCCCACTACATCCAACACAATCATGCTACTACCTAATATAATAACAATCCAAACCTGTGTAGTTCTAGCTCACATTACATCCTACCAAGGCTCCACAGTCACATGCCCCAACTTCCACTGTACACTCTCAACACCCTCCCTCAAACATTTACACTATAACTACACAAATCCTGCCACCAAAACCATCCCCCCAATACACATACTCCATTACCAAACACTTAACACACTCAAAAATAAAATATCCCTAAGATACCATAAGTGATTTACAATGTATATAAAACATATCCTAAACACCCTCTATAAACTAGCCCTTGCTGGAGACATCCATCCAAACCCTGGTCCTCCCAAATCCAACCCAGCCACAAACCCTAGTCCAAGCAACCCCCCAAAAACTCAACTCCTAGCCAACAAGAAAACAACAGACCTACTTATAATGTCCCTAAACATCAGAAGCATATGCAATAAAATCCAAGAACTACACGTCAGCATAAGCATATATTCCCCAGATATTCTCTTCCTTACTGAAACTTGGCTCAAACCTCACATCAAAAGTGAGGAAATACTTCCACCTGTATACAACATAGAGAGATTGCCCAAAAAAGGAGGTGGTGTAGCACTGATATTTAAACACCACATAAATATTCAACTCCTGAACTCATCTGCCCCTCACTACAACAATGAAGAAATCCATTATGCCAATCTCAAACTATCATAGAATGCTATTTCCCACCAGGGCAAAATATTACACCCCTAGAAAATCTCCTGAGATGGGCTACTCTATCTCTACCCCAGGAAACCATCATTCTCGGTGACTTTAACATCAACTGGCTATCCTGTAATAACAGTCTCCCAACCATTCACCTTAATCTCCATGGGTTCACTCAACTCATTCAATCCCCTACCCGAATCAACAAAAACCCTAACAATCATACCTTACTTGACTGGATCCTAGTCAACAAAGCCCCTCACTCTTACCTAGCAGGCTGTTTACCTGACAGTCTTAGTGACCACTCCCCCACTTTCTTAATTCAGCACCACACAAACAGTCTCAAGCCAATTATCCACAGGCAAATATGGAACAAGTCCAACTTCAACCCCAACTCCTTCATCTCCTCCCTGCAAAACATTAACTGGTCACCACTAAAATACCTCAACCTAGATGAGGCTGTCCACTTCTTCGACAGTACCTTCCTCTCCATCCTAAACACCCATGCTCCTCTAAGAAATGCCAAAGTCAGATCCAGGCATGCCCCATGGTTACAAAAGACCACCAGAACCCTAATGAAATCCAGAGATAAGGCCTGGAAGCACTGGTGACTAACAAAAAAATAACTCAGATAGGCAATCATTCCTTGAACTGCACAATAAAGCCAAAAAGCATATAAAATCTGACTAATCCCTCTACTATAAATCCACCTTAAACTCTACCAACCACAACCCTAAGCAATTCTGGTCCACTATTAACAATATCCTCCACCCAGGGAAGGTAGATACCCCTCAGAAGTCCATTCCCCCCTCCTCCAGCAGTATTGCTGAATCATTTAACAAACACTTCACTGAAACTATAACATCTCTAAACAAACAACACTTCCCTACAACAGCCCCCCCAACTCCTAACTTTAAACCTCCCACTCCTCTTTTCTTCTTCACCTCAGCACCTACGCCCAACATAAAAAGACTATTGTCAAAACTTAAACCCTCCAAACTCGCAGCTGACAACCTCCCCTCTGAATACTTGAAAACTGCATCTGATACATTAGCCTACCCAGTTTCAATTCTAATCAACCGTTCCATAACAGAAGACTATGTTCCCTCGATATGGAAAATATCCTACATCATTCCCCTCCACAAAGGCACCCCTCCACCGACCTCTCCAATTACTGCCCCATTGCTATCCTCTCCCCTCTCTCCAAGATACTTGAAAAGGGTATCGATGCCCAGGTCTCCAACTACCTCCTAGCTAATAATCTCCTCTCCAAAACCCAACATGGTTTCAGGCCATATCACAGCACTACCTCCGGTCTGCACAAACACTATACTTCATCACAAAAACAATGGCCTCTTCTCTACTGCTGTATTTCTAGATCTCTCAAAGGCCTTTGACATGGTATCTTGTGAGCTACTACTCTCTACTCTCCCCAACCTCTCCTTCTCACAATCAACCTGCAACTGGTTCCACAGCTATCTACACAGACACCAGCAATCAGTAATCTGGGACGATAACATATCACCTCACCTCCCAGTTACTCTCGGAGTTCCCCAAGGGTCTGTACTTGGGCCCTCTGCTATTCTCACTTTTCACTAACAACCTACATACTGCCACCACACAAGCATCTCTTATACAGTACGCAGATGACTCTACTTTCATCTGCTCTGTCCCCACTCTACCAGAACTACAACAAGTCACACAGGAATCATCTCTTCTGTAGAAAGCTAGCTATCCAATGCTCAGCTCCTACTCAACCCAAGTAAGACAAAACTTCTCCTGTTCCAACCTTCCAAAGCCACCCAAAACATCCCCCACTTTAACATTCTTGCCAAAGACAATACCATCATCTCTCCATCAGAACACACAAAATTACTTGGTGTGGAAATAGACAACAAACTTAGATTTGACACCCACATATCTCTCACAATAAAAAAAGTTCACAAAAAACTTGGTGCATTATATCGAAGCTGCCAATTCCTAACCAAGGCAGCTAGAATCTCCATAGTCAATTCCCAGCTAATCGCCACCCTACTCTATGCATCCCCGATACTTACCAACCTTAGACAGACCTACACAAGCTGGATGCTTGTTACAACAAAATTGCTAAATTTGCCACTGGAACCTCCTACCGCAGCCATCATTGTATCTCCCTTAAAGAACTAAACTGGCTAGAACAACTCCTTCACTTTAATCAACTCACCCTTGCTCATAAACTCATTAACCACCCCCTTAACATCCCTTCCCTTCAAACTCTTCTCCAACCCTATCACCCTACTAGTCCCCTAAGATCAAGCAACAAAAATCAACTCACTGTTATCAAACCCAAAAACTCATCAGGAAATGCCATATTTTCATGTACCATATCTAAACTTTGGAACAATCTTCTACCCTCTATAACTACTCTACCTTGCAGCAGCCTTTTCAAGACTGCACTCAAATTTCACTTAAATTTGCACTGGCGTTGTCCTTGTTCTAATCCAAACTAACACCCCCACCCTTATGCCCCCCCACCTAGACTCTTAACCCAACTATACTACCGCCACTACTAACCACAGCCAGAAATAGCTAGTTGCCTTTACATACTTTAACATCTTGTCTGACAACTTTGTTACTAATATTATAAACAACAAGACACTATCTTAACTTGCAACATTTACTTTATATACTGATGATAATCAATATCATGTTATTGTATTAAAGCCAACAACCTGTAATGTTGTTTACTATTGCCACAACTTTGTATCTCTATTTATTATGTACATGATGTGGAGCTTTTCTCCCTGGGCATATGCTGAAAAAGAACCTGCATCCAGTCAGAATTTCCCGGTAAACAAATGCAAATAAATAAATAAATATTATTGAATACAGAATATTAATAACTCCTAAATTTATATACTGGTATGCCTAACAAAATAAGATTAGGTCTCAGTTTGGAACTGTGCACCATCTTTGCTACAACCAAGATTCCATTCTTTTGTGGCACACCTTAACATGTGGCTCCTTTAAGAAGTTCTAGTTTGCTGTCTTAGAGCATTTTTCTGTGGATCTTACGGAGGATTGTTTTAAGAAGCAGCTACTCAAAAAAAGAAACACTGTGGCGGCTTAAGATGCAGTCAAATAAGTTTCCTGGCCTGAATGATACCATTTGTATAAAATGTTTTTATAATTGTTTTTTTCATATCCTGTTAATTTTGTATTGAGTTATATTTATGTGCTGTGCACCTGCATCGAACCAGAGAACCCCTTGATGTCAGGCGACAACACTAACTGCTGCACTACCATGGTCACCCACAAGTTCCATTTATTTCTATGTAATTTGCCGCTTCCTTTTTTTTCTAAAGATCCGACTTTCAACTCTTTTATTACTTTTACCATATACAGTACTTCCGTTACAGTTGGATTAGATTTTGATTTCCATTTGGGAGTCAACACAATTAAACTAAATAAGGTCTTACTATGTCTAGACAATCTAATCCTGTGCCCCAGCTCAAAAGAATAATTTCCTAGGTTACAGCCATTTGCTCCATCAATAATTCTGATAGAGTACTGTGTAGGGATTTTTTATCCCAAATCATCACACTCCCAAAAACATGTTCCCTGGTATGTCTTTCTTACTAAACTCACCTCCAACATTTGCTATCTACTTGAGGAAAAATGTGTTCAAGTCTGCTTGTTGTATTAAAATACTACTGTAAACTCTTCCAAGCAAAAATTATAAACTTTCTGGACTTTGTTGCATACTTGGGAGCCATACATGTGTCCTCACATTGTTCCCTTGTAATATGCCTGTCCAGTCTCTATTCTCAATCTTTTATAACCTCCTGTGATTAATTCTTATAGTTATCATGCAATATTTTTATGCCCTACTAATTATCCATTTTTTAACAGAAAATGCTGCTTGACTTTACTAAAAGCTCTACTGGAGCAGATATTTCACTTAGGACTTCCCTACCCTTTTGTCTTTCCTATACTCTGATATCAATCCCTGGTAGGGAAGATAGCCTGTAACTTACAGTCCAAACTTCTTCTTGGCCTCATCTCAGTTTATTACCTTTCCTCCTAGTTATTTGCTCCCAATATTGTGGTTTGTTTGTCAGTTTTTTCCAGTAAATTCCATCTCTCTCTTGCCTATTTTTTGTACCCCTACTTGCAGTCATCCCTATTAGCAAAATCTCCTTTCTCCATTTCCATGCTGGCTTAATTCTCTGAATAGTTTCTGCAACTTTATGAATATAACATTTTTTTTTAAATTTCTCCAAGTCTTTTGGGTTTCTAATACCATGACAGAAATGGACCCCATTCCTAAGTCAAAGTACAGTTAAAGTTCATGAAATTAGTTTTGTTTCAATCTTTGATGTTAACCAAAAGTGCTCTTTGCAGCACCCGCAATGTGCCCAGTAAAGACTCCTTCTGCAATTCATATTGAGTTACATGTATTGGTAACATATCCAAGTATGATTGTATATTCTTTTTTATAAGACCTGTTCCCCCTACTACTACTGGAACTGTCTGGGTATCCTTCCACATTGCTCTCATTTCTTCCTGCAAATCCTGGTATTTTATGACTTTGTGTCTCTCTGTACATAAGAACTATAGTCACTGGCTATAGAAATTTCAATAATCAATGCTATTTTTGTTTTCTTTTCATGGACTACTATATCTGGTTTTCTCACATCTATTTTTTTAACTGTTGTTAATGGATAATCTCATGGGATATAAACTTCAACATTTTCTATGATGCTTTGTGGCTCATGTTTCCAATGTTTTTCAGATACTTCAATACCATAATGTTTGCACAATCCCATATGCAGCAGTCTTGCCACAGTTTTATGTCTTTCAGTACAAAATCCTTCTGCCATTAGTATATCACAACCAGATACAAGACTGTTTCCAGTTCTGTTTTACAAAATCTACATTTGTCTGTTTCGCCAACATGTTCAATGGACTTTGTAAAGCAGCGTGTATGTACTCCAACATCTTAGGCCTCAAATATTAACCTTTCATCTTTTGTTTTAAATTCACCTCTCCTTAACCATTCATGTGTTCAGTTCTGATCAACAATAGGTTGCTCCAAGAGTTTGCTATACTTGCAGCTATATTTATGCATTTTCCACATTTCTTGCCTTCTCATCTGATCCTTCATCTTATATTCTTTCTTTTGTTTTTTGGCACATTCAGTCACTGCCTGATTTTTATCTACTTCTGGTTTAATTTCCATTCCTGCTTGATGCCGATATGCTTCTGCTAGACTAAGCAGGGAAGTCTTGTTAGACTTTTTCTCCTCATGTTTAAAAACTTTCACTACATTTGGGTCTTGTGAAGTCAGCAGATATACATGTAGTCCCAAAATTACAGATCTATACATGTGATCAACTTCAAGGAGGCCCATACCTCCTTCAGAACATGGGATATAGGAGGCCCATACCTCCTTCAGAACATGGGATATATAATCTTGGTATAAACTGATTTTTATAAATCATTTGATGAGCATGAAGCATCCTTCTTGTTTCCGTGTCTAACCTGTCCAACACATTTTGGGGCCAATCAATCACTCCAAAGCTGTAAATTAAGACAGGAAAAGCAAATTGGTTTATAGCTTGGACTTTATTCCTAGATGTCAATGCTGTTTTTAGTATTCATTTAAGCCTTCTAAAATAGTCCTTACTGACTTTTATTCACATTTGTTCATGTTTTATTGTTGATACTTCATCAATCCTCAAATATTTATACACTCCCTTTTGCTCAGGTTCATTTATATCACATTCCTGTCCCCAAACTGATGTTTTCTTGGTGCTGCAGTGTTCCTGCTTTAAAGGTCACTTTTGCACATTTATCAAGATCAAATGATATTCTCATATCATCTGAAAAGGTTTTAACCACTTGCAGTTGTGCTTTCAGTTCCTTATCTAATGAACTATACAGTTTTAAATCATCCACAAAAAGAAGATGAGAAGTCTTTATACTTTGTTGTTTTCTAGGAGCCAAATTATAGCCATGGCCTAATGTGTTAAGTTGACAGCTTAATGGGTTAAGTGCAAGACAGAATAGCAGGGGCTGACAGGGAGTCACCCTGAAATATCCCCCTTTGAATTTTTATCCCTGGAATAATAATTTATACTTTATCATGGCTTATTTGCAAAGTGGTCTGCCACTGTTTCATGGTCGCTGTAATGTAATTGATCAGTGTAGGATGTATCTTATACATTTTTAAGCACTCTTTTATCCGTGAACGTGAGCTACTGTAAAATGCTTTTTTGTAATCAATCCATGTGTTACTTAGATTCTTCCCCTTTTAACAGTTCTCCATTATGACTCTCTTTAACAACAAATGATCCTTTGCTCCATATGACTTTCTTTTATTACCCTTTTGTTCTATTGTTATGATTGAGTTTTCTTCTAAATGACTACAAACTGTGTTAGCATCAATTCCTGTGTGTATCTTGTACATTGTCAGTAGGTAAGTTTTTCATGTATAATTTTTATGATAGGTTCATAGGTTCATAGGTTGGTACTAGGCTATCAGCCCTAGGGCCTATACAAGCCTAGCCATAACAATTCCCTGGCTATTTCTTCCCACATTATTTACTTTCCTGATAATTTGTAGATTCACCCTTAATTAAGTAGGAGCATTGTTTTTCCTGTTGTTAACCAGAGTTGTGTCTGTTCTGAGTGTGCATATAAATAGTTCTTACTCATAGCTACATCTTCATACATTGATAATAATACTTTTAGCCAGAAGTTAGGTACTGCATCTGGGCCTGGGGTTTTCAAATTAGAGGCTTTTCTTTACTTTGTTTCAATCTTGCTGGTCGTTACTTCATCCAATTCCATATCCTATACATTTGAACTTCTTATTCTGTCTTTTACTTCTTCAATTAATTTAGCATCTTTGTTACGTTTCACAGGATCTTCATAGATATTTCTCCAAAATGTATCTATTTCTTCTTTTTTGGGTGATCTTTCAATTCCTTCTGCCTTGTTTCCCAATTCTCTATAGAACTTTTTGGGGTCATCAATAAAGTGCTTATTTTGTACTTTTCCTTCATATTTACATTCATAACATACACTACATTCTATATGGTTGCTATTATTTTCCTTAAGGATCTGCATCCAAAATCCCACTTACTTCTTATTTCTTGAATCTCCCCCCCTCCCGATTTATAACCATCGCTTTCTACATTGAATTATAACCTTCTGCTTCTGTTATGTGTAATAGCCTTAAGTGTGTAGCTCTAAAATATCTCTTCAGATCAGGTAATCCTAAACCACCTTGTTCTGTCACGAGGATCAACGTATCCCACTTAACTCTTACCATCTTCTGTTCCCAGAAAATGTCTTCAAGTTTTTATTACTTATTGTCTAAAACTTCTACTTTGACTGATAAGAATATGCCTGACCTGTAAATAATATTAAAGGCACTAAAAACATTTGCACTACTTGTATCTTACTATTCATTTCCATAAGCAAGAGCTTGTAGTTTTCAGTTTTTGTATTATCGTTTGTTTAGTCTCTTCCCACATATCTTTTTCTACCATAACAGAAGCCATCTAAATCCATACTGTTGAAAACTTCATTTTATTGTGTCCCCATAAACATGGATATTGCTGAACCAATTTATGTGTGAGAACATAATCTATAGCAGTAGCCTTTGTTTTATCTTCATTAATTTTATATCCTGAAAAGACCTGAAACTGTTTCAGAATGTTATACAACACCAAGATGTCTTTTTCTGGATTTATCAAGTACAAAATAATAAAATCTGAAAATAAAGCTGACTTTTCTTGATGAGCGTACCAATTATATCCTTAAATTTCTGAGTCTTTTTTTGGCAATGGCTCTAAATATAAAGCAAATAGCAAAGGTGAAAGAGGATACCCCTGCCTGGTTCCTCTGTTCAAACACAACTTATCAGAGAGAAACTCACCCACTTTAATTCTTTCTTTCTGTAATTAACCTTGTTATTGTCTCAGGGTGTGCACATGCTTCCATTGCCCTACGTATAAAATCCCAGCTTACTCTGTTGAATTCTTTCTCTACATCAAGGTGCACCAACAACTGCAGTATTTTCCTACATTCCCTCTGGATCATCATTGTAAGCTGTTTATTTGCATGTTAACCAGATGAGTAGGTTGGCCCTGAGACACTTTTAAGCTGTGATGCAATCAGTAAAATAATAAAACAAATTAGCATGACACTACAATATAATATAATATAATATACGATCACAATAGCAATGATGACACAATAAAAAGCTAAGTTATGAAATTCACAATGCAGTACTAATTAAAAAAAAAATGTAAAAAATGTAAGAGTATTCATTGTTTTATTAAGGAATGGTCAGTCTGACCATTTATAAAACTATGGTAACAGGACTCTTATTCTACATTGCTCTTTCTTACAACATGTATTAAATTATTTGATCATGGAGGCTGTCTTTTCATTATAAATTAAAATGAGATACGCAGAGATAATGTATAACCTAGTGGAACAATGTATCTCCGGTTGTTTAAAACCTGAACAAGTGCATTACCTCCAACAGAGCTCTGGAGGTTTGCAATTTAATAGTTGTATCCTCTGCCTTTTGACAAACTCATGTTTTATCCTCACAGTTCAAACAAACACTCATATCTATAGAGACATACATGTAACTAAAACGATAGCAACGGTGCACTGCTCAGCACAACCTAGTCTCTTCAGTGACTGTTCAGACGCTAAGTCTTAAACTGGATTAGTTAAGTCACAGTAACTCAGTAAATATTACACTTTTGCAATAATTTGTAAACAACTTAAATGCCCTCATTAACAAGTACACACATTCTATCAGTAATATTGTGTTAGTCCAACTAGTGAGCTTCTGTGCAAGTCTAATCAGCTTTGTCTTTGTTGTTTGGTAATTGAAATATTTAAAGACATATGTATATAATACTACCAGGTCAAGTTTATCTGATTAACTTAGAAATCAAATTTATTTGACTGTATTTGACTTTCAAAATGTTCAAATATTTTAATGGTTTGATAAATTCTGGTTGCATTGGCTATGATACCAGTTAGACATTGCAAACGTCTTATTTGGATATTGTGCTGTAGACATTAATACAAGATGGAGCATCTGCAGCATTTTCCCCGGGCCTCCACTGGAAATTGACTAATTCCAAGTTGGACTTTACTGGTAAACAAATGTTAGATAAATAAATAAAAGATATAAGACTGCTGATCATCCTACAGCCTGTGGCCTGATTCTCATCTTGGGATTAGTGCTACTGCTTTGCATCTGGTAAGAAAAGAAATGAAGTGGCATTGTATCCCAGCAGACTGAAGCTATGGTGAGACCAGCACTAATAGTAGTCAGTTAGGTGACTCCCCACTATTCTTAATTCTTGACAAATCTAATTTTTTTCAGTAAATACTACTTGACTAGCTACTGTCTAACCAAACTTCAGGAATATCTCCCTAAATACTTCATCCATAAATCATCATGGTCACCTTCAGTAGTCACCCCCCCCCCCCAGTGTTTGGCAGTGGCCTGTATGCAGGCACCTTGAGTTGACATTCTTCCTGTAAAAGCACTCTTGAAATTTCACCAGTTCCTATTAGCACACAAGGCATCTAGTTTGCACAATGCAAGCACTGCCCCCAGAGTTGCAAACCAGTTACTCCTCACTTTACTCTATATTCTCACCTCAAACATCTAATCAATAAAATAGGGTCTGTTGCCATAGATAAGAACTTTCCTACTCCCTCTGTTATCAGCTTGGTGGATATGGGCATCCTGAGGTGATGTAGAAATTGTCTCATGTTTATTAATGTTCTGCCTCCCCTGGTTGTGCATAGCAAGTGTAATCTCCTAATATGTAGCAAGATGTATTGAGAAGTTTACTCACCACCACAAATAGTGTTAGCAGACAGTGACTCAATTAAAATGACACATGTGGAGATCATTAAATAGTTTAATTTCCAAACTGTGCAGATCTGAATCCAAGAAGTCATTCCAAATAGGTCAAATAATGATGCTTTGACACACTCCAGCAATAGACATGCGGCTGCAATGGAGTCTAACACACAACTGATGAAAATGGGGGAGAAGGGTAAAGTTAGCTAACCGAGCTAAGCTACAGGAAAACAGCTAGGACAAAATACAAAAAAGGCAATTTCTTAGCTGAACAGCAAATACACAAGCATGTGTAACATGACATTCCCCACCTGAAATCTTTAGATTTCACCAAACAACAATAACAAGCAACATTAAGTCCATGGTATATTTGGAACCTCTTATCCTCTGGAACCTGAAAAACAAGAGAGAGAGGAGAAAAAGTTGATAATGCAAACATCATAATGAATTCTTGCTGTTGCCAATGCCTCTGAAAACCTGGGCAAGCAGGAATGGGACCAGATCAAAGGCCAGGTAGCAGAATCTGAAGATGCAGTCTGATGGTTGGAAAGAAGTAACACCAGATCGGTCTCAGGCCTGAAGAAAAGTCATGCTGAACCTTCCTTAATTACCTTGACCTCAACCTTCCAAACCTTAACATCATTATTGGGCATAGTTTGTGTCATGATTCCCATGGGCCAGTGGTTACGATGAGCATCTTTGTCTTTGAGAAGAACCACATCACCTACCCTTAAATTTGGCTTATTGACTTGCCATTTACTGTGACCTTGAAGAGTGGAAAGCTATTCCTTCTTACAATGACTCCAGAACACATTAGCAAGGTGTTGAACTTGTTTCTATTGTTGTCTATGAATATTAGAGCAGTCAAGGTCCCCTGAAGGTGCAGGTACTACTACAATATTCTGAGTAAGTAGAGTAGCTGGAGTGAGCAACAGTGGGGAATCTGGATCCACAGACACTGGAACTAGTAGCCTGGTATTGATTATGGCAGAGACCTCTGCCAGAAAGGTAGTTAAGATTGTGTGAGTGAGTTGGGAAGATGTGAGACTGAGCAGTATAGAATCTAGGATCCTTTGAGTGATCCCAATCATGCATTCCCAAGAACCTCTTTGCTAATTAAGAATTTCCTTACTTGCAAATCATTGTTTACCCCTGTGAAGTTGGTTCCGTAGCCTGATCTTAGGAGCTTTACTGGTCCTCTTATAGAGAAAAATCTTCTGAAGGCATTAATAAAACATGAAGTCTCCATAGACTCTGTGACTTCAATGTGCACAGCATGAATGCTGAGACAAGTAAACATTATTGCCCATCGTTTGCTGTTAGCAACTCTGTGACTAGTCCTATGAGTTGCTCAGACAATGGGCCAAAAACATCCATGTCAACATAAGTAAAGGGTAGATCTGTGCTTAGTCTGTCAGGTGGGAGATTTACCATCTGTTGTTCCTGGTGTCTCCCTCTCAGTTTTTGACATTTGACACATTTATGAAGTATGGAGGATATGTGCCTTCTAGCACCAACAATCAACAAATCTGCAGATATTAAAGCACCTTCGGTAAAGTGATGACTTTGGTGCTGAACTTGCTCATGGAAATGTCTTACCAGTAATGTTGCGATGTGAAGTTGACCTGGAATAATGACAGGATATTGTTCTATATTGCTGAGATCAGCCCTTCCCAAGTGACCTCCGACTCTGAGAACACCCTGGTTGTCGATTGTTGGGTATAGTTTATAAAGAGAGCTACCTTTGGAAAGATTGAGCCACTTTGAAATGCTGTGGATTTCCTGAGAATACACCTCATGTTGAGCACTTCAGATAATTGTTTGCTCTGCTTCAGAGACTTCATTGATGGAGGAATGTTCTTTACATATGTGCCACTCATGACAGACTTTAGAATTGTTGTTTTTGTTTACAAATAGGTGAGCAACATGAATAAGTCATGCAATATTACGTACAACAGATGACCACCTGGAGCATTATTTAAAATGATGAGAACTCAAACCCACTCTAGATTTCATACAAGTGGTAAGTGTAATGGTGGTAGGTCTGATTTCTTTGTCGGAATCAGGGTTTACCAGTTCAAAGTTGGAATCAACATGGTTTGTAATAACCTCTTGGAGAAGAAATTCTGGCGAGATGTCCAGGAAATGTCCTGAGAGGCAGATGCCCCATGATCAGCAGGGTTGACATTGGTAGGAAAGTAATGCCATTGGTTGGGAGCAGAAAACTTCCTAATGCATTCCACCCTATTACTGACATACACATAGAACTGTCTTGTTTAGTTGTGTATGTATCCAAGGACTATTTTACTGTCTGTGTAGAAGTCAAAGGAATGAATTTCCATGTCCATTTCAAGATTTATAAGTTCAATAATTTCAATGGCTAACACCGCTACACAAAGTTTGAGTCTTGGCATGGTATGAGCAGGTTTTGGAGTGAGTTTTTCCTTACCAACGACAAATCTGACATGTACTTTTCCATCTAATCCTATAACTCTGAGATAGGCCACAGTAGCAATAGCTTCAATGGAAGCATCAGAGAAGATGTGAATCTCTCTTTTGACACCATTGATACTTCCTGTAGGGGTGTAGCAGTGTGGTATTTGAAATTTCTCCAACACATTCAGGGAATCTTTCCATGTTTTCCATCTTCGTTGTTTTTATCTGGGGAGAGGAGTTTCCCAATCCACATGTTCAGAAGAGAGCTGTCTTAATACTATCTTGCCCTGAATGGTAAAGGGTGCTATGAAGCCCAGTGGATCATAGATGTTGTTTACTACAGACAAAACTCCACATTTGGTGAAAGGCTTGTAATAAGCTGACATTTGAAATATGAATGAGTCTTGCTTGACATTCCAAAGCAGCTCAAGGCTGCATTGCATGAGGGTAATATTAGACCCTAGTTCAAAGTTCTTTAGACTGTCAGCATTATTCTCAGAATGAAAGGTTCCATTGACCTTGATGCTGTTGGAGACTATCTTGTGAAGTCTGAGATTAGATACAGCCAGCATATCTTGAGTTCTGGAAAGGAGATTAATTGCTTCTTCCTCTGTAAGAAAGGATTTAAGCCTGTCATCTACATAAAAGTTTCTTTCAACAAACTGACATGCATCAGACCCAAATTTCCTTTCACCTTCTTGGGCAGTTCTTCTCAACCCATATATTGTGACTGCAGGAGATGGGCTGTTACCGAACACATTTACCTTAACCTGATAGTCTATGACCTCATAGTCGACATCATTATTGCCGTACCACCAAAATCTGAGGTAGTTTTTGTTGTCTTCACGAACAATGAAACAATGGAAAATGCGTTGCCTGTCAGCCATTACTGCAATCAATTCTTATCTGAAACAGATCAAGACCCCAGTTAGGTTATTGTTCAGATTAGGCCCAGAGAGGAGAAGATCATTAAGAGAAACACCTTCATGGCGAGCACTTTAGTCAAAGACTACTCTGATTTGGTCTGGCTTGTGAGGGTGATACACACCAAAACATGGAAGGTACCAACATTCTTCCCCTTCCTTTATGGAAGGTGCAGGTTTTATTACCTCTCAACTGTCCCTGATTTTCAGGGACGTCCCTGATTTTGAGTCAAATTTTAGCTCTGTCCCTCTTAATCCCTCCTAAAACTAGTGACTTTTGGAGGAAATGTGGTGAATTACCCTTAATGAATAATGACAATAATTAAGAGTTATAAACTTCTTTTACTTCAGAAAATGTGTATTAATTCATATGCTCTGATTCTGTCAATGTTTCAAGTTAATAGCATTAATATTTTAAAAGTGTCCCTGATTGTCCCTGATTTTTTCTTGACTTGTATCTGATTCTGTTGAAATGTGTCCCCAATTGTTTGAGAGGTAACTTCTGCATGATCTCTATCAAGCACCTTCTGTATGAAGTCAACAAAGTGCTTTTTCATTGCAAATTTTCAGTTTAGGGTGTGTTCCAGTGAAATAAACCGTGACTCTGCAAGCTGCTTATTGTTTGGCAATTTCATTCTTGGGGTATGGAATGGTAAGGGTACCACCCAGCTGTTGGAGTTGTCCTGATAGAATTCTTCACTCATAATTTTCAAGAATTTCTTATCTTTCCTTGTGGCCACCAACTGATCGTCTTCACTAGTGGTATCAAACACCATAATGCCAAGATTATCATCCCAGGAGTCTAAACCATAGTTGTAGCCTTGGATGACTTGCTGTGGCTTACCATTACTATATAACCTTTCTTTTACACAGTAGTGATGAGGACAGGGTTCAAAACAAGTATTGTGTCTATTTGGAAGAACAAGCGTCTTGAAGGAAGTAACCCTGTTAGGTGTCCTGACCTTATCTAAACAGATGTTACCTCTTACAACCCAACCTAGGTCCAAGCATTGGGCAAGTGGAGCATTGTTTGGGCCATTGATATATTCACGTACCTTGTGCACCCTCAGTATGTCTCTGCCAAGCAGTATCAGGATTTCAGCATCTTTATCAAGGGGTGGTATTTATTCAGATATGAACTTCAAGTGAGGGTGACGAAAAGCAGCTTCTGAGGTAGGGATCTCTTGCCTGTTTGTTGGAATCTGGTTGAACTCGATGAGAGTGGGTAGTGATATTTCTAGATTGGTGTTGAGATGAGCCACTATCAGACCACTAGCTCTGCTGATGAAGATTTCTATAATGCCAGCACAAGTGCCCAGAGTGTAAGGCAGGGCATCCCCTGTTATGTTGAGCAGGTCAAAGAACACAGATCTTGTAAGAGATTTATTACTTTGCTCGTCAAGAATAGTGTAGTCTTACTGCTCTTTCAGGATGACCCTTGGGGTATACATGGACCAAGCATATTTTTTCACAAGATTTGTCACTGAGTCCTTCTCCACAGACTTTAGTACATATGGCAGCAACTGGAGTAGGAGCCACTGTTTGTTCTACGTTCACCCCACCTTGCTTTGCCTTGGCAGGGTAAACTGTGGATGGGGTAGAAGTATGTTGAAATGGATGAAGTGCTTGTATGTGATCATCACTATCACATTCTATGCACGGGATAGTGGCTTTACAGTCCTTATCAACATGCTTGGTAGAAGCACAGCATTTAAAATATACCCCAAATTTCTTAAGAAGTTTTTTGCAGGGTTTTTTTTTCTGAAGCCAATACATTTTCCGAGTGGGTGAGGTTTGTTATGTATGGGGCATTGGTGATTTGGGTTTTTGATTTTCTTGCTTTGATCACCCTTGTTGGGAACTGTAGGAGGTATAGGTAAGACATCAGTCCATTTAACTGGGACCAGACCTCTGCAGCCTCTGTATGAGCTGAGCAAGTTTGTAGGCTTAGAAGAGGGTGGACCTGGAGCGTGGAACTCTCCAAAGGAAAAGCTTGAGTCATTCTTTGTCTCTGCAATTTTCCTGATGAATTCACAGAAGAAGGAAAATGGGGGAAAGGAGACTCTGTTTGCTTCCTTGTACTTTGATCCAACTGTTGTCCATTTTCCTTGGATATCATATGGGAGCTTTGAAATTATCAGGTTAACCCCATGAGCAGTATCCAGATAACTGAGTCATGGAAGATGTGTTTCTTCCATGGCTAGCTGAAGTTCGGAAAGGGGGTCACTAAGCTCTTGAAACTTTAGATTGTCCTTGCCAGATATCTTCAGGAAACTTTGAAGACTCTTGAAAAAGCATCCTCAGTGACTTCATGGCTGCCAAAGCTATGTTCCAGTCTGTCCCAGACAGCATTAAGACCCACAGCTGGGTTAACAATATGAACAGCCTTGAGAAGCTTAATACATTCAGAGGAGCTGGGACCAAGCCACCTGATGAGCAAATCTAGTTCTTCGGTAGCTGTAATGTCCAGATCACCAACTGCAGACTTAAAGGGGGATTTTCAGACTCTGTAGTTCTCAGGTCTGTTATAAAACTGTGTGAGCCCAGTTTTGATAAGATCTTTGTGAAGGATGTACTTTACAACCTGTGACACTTCTGTGTCTTCAGACATTAAGTGAGGAGTTGTTGGTTGAACAGTGTTGGTCACATTAACAGTAGTACCATTGCTAAATGACACTGGGCTATATGGTGGTGCAAGGGCATTAAGCTGAGGAACTGTCCGAGAGTTCATGAGTACAGGAGCTTGCAATGGTGCAGAGGCTCGGTTGACAGGAGGTTGGTGACTACCTCCATAATATGGCAGGTTAGCTTGAACAGGGCTAGGTGTGTCGTACTGACCTTGGTTGAGAGTTACTGCAGCAGTAGTCACTTAGAGTAATAGTTCTGAGGAAATGTCTCTGGCTTCGGGAGTATCAGATAAAATGGAGTGCTTGTTGCTTTGGTTGAACACATACTCTGTAGTGCGTTTAAGATAACTGTCTGTGTCCACTGGACCTATGCTGTCTCTGTCACTCCCACTATCAGCTTGCTCTGGAACTTTTAACCTTGCCATAGCTGTGCCATGTTCACACTGTTTTTCTTAAGGCCTCTATTTCAGCCCTTTTGTGGATAGCTTCAACCTGCATTTCTGCTTCTCTTTCTTTTTTTTGTGTGCAGCGTCTGCCTCTCTTTCTGCTTTTTTTGTGCAGCTTATGCCTCTCTTTCTGCTTCTCTGTGTGCAGCTTCTGCTTCTTTGTGTGCAGCTTCTGCCTCTAACTGATCCTTCCTTTCTGCGAAGGCTGCCTGAATCTTAGCAGCTTCTGCATCAGCACGGGCCTTGATAAGTTGTTTTCTGAGTGTGGAAGATCTAGACTGTAAAGACCTACTGGATCTGGTGGACTGTCTGGTAGATGCAGAGCGATAGGATCTGGATTCATTGAGGTGTGTAATTCTGACTTCGGCCTTAGTCTTTGTAATGCCAAGCTATCCCTGTCAAGATTAAGCTGATCAAACCTCTTTAGTTCTTCTTGTGCTTCCTCAGTGTTATATCTTTGTAACAAATTAACATATTTTATGCATAGTCTCTGATAGCTTTGATAGGTAGCTATAAATTGCATGAGTTTACCATCTAATTGCAGTGCATCATAAGTAGGTTGAGAAAGGGCAGATATACAGTTAACACTGTTAGTCCGTGAGTAAGCAAGATTGGCTAACAATTCTTCCCTGTCAGACTCATAACTCTAAATTAAACTTAGAGATGCATTTTGCTCTCACACTTAGATCAGGGGTTTGATCTTGGTCTGCAAGAAATTCTGCATCTTGCTGTGTCTCAGCCTCTGCTGAAAGTGTAATGCTTTGCTGAGACATTGTGCTGATAATAAAACAGTTAATGCTAAAGTCTTTTCTGAGACAGAGAATAGTATCAAAATGTATCAATTGTGAGCTAGCTGGTTTTGCAGGGCACTGGTTTGCAAGAAGCTAGGCAGTGCAGAAAATGTCACTTTCAGTTTCACAATACTGCAAGCATGGCTCACTCTCAGGGAAGAGTAAAACAGTTTCTCTAAAGATATATGCAGTGCACACAACAAATACATATATATGTGTATATATATATATATATATATATATATATATATATATATATATATATAAGTATAGATATGTATATATATATATATATATATATATGTATATATATATATATATATATATATATATATATATATACACACAAACACAAAACACACACACACACACACACATATATATATATATATATATATATATATATATATATATATATATATATATATATAAAACACAATCCTCACAAATAATCACTGCTAAATTGCTGACTCACCAAATAATTATGCTGTGCAGAGAGTATCTTGCTGGCATATACAGGCCTAAGTGAGCAAACAAATCCTTAGGACACAGGCGTACTCTCTAAACTTAAAAGGCATTAGAAAATCTTTCAATAACTGCCCTGTGCTCTGGGACTGTTCTGAAACTTCCATAAAGTGCCAAACATATCCACTCTTTGTAACTTATTGATTAAGCAAACTCTTTATGCAACAAAGAACTGTATAGGTACGTACAGGATGCAAACATATTCTCAAATTGCACTTTCAAAGTCCATCTACAGCACCCCACTGAATATTCCAAAGTGTTCAATACATTATCTGACTGTTCTGCCTCCCCATGGCTGTGTAGCAAGTGTAACTCCTAATCTGTAGCAAGATGTATTGAGAATTTAACTTACCACCACAGATAGGGTTGCCAGGTTTCTTTGTGGCTAAAACCGGACTAAGGTCACGCCCCTCGCATCATCCATAACTCCACCCATTCCTACCCCCCTCTCCCATCTGTACCCCGCCCATTTTGTGACATCACTGTTATATCAGCTGATGGGAACACCCTCTTTTTCTGTTCCGGATGCCTGCTTTCAGACAATTTAATTTGCTTTTCTGTAAAAAAACATAGTAAATCAGCCAATTTAACAGACACTGATAGTCTGTTTCTTTTTGTGAAACAGAATATTGGAGTTTGTACAGTGTTTTCCTGACTACTAGAGAATTGATCTGATTTGTGGATAGTCCAGAAAAAAAAAGGATAGGTGGAATTGGCAACAGGGATGATTTCCAATTTCCCATCTATTTGTCAAAGTTATGCTTAAATAGGGCTAGGGATGGACTCTGCTTCACGTGGATGGGAAGCTTGTTCCAGTGCATGGGGACCCTCTGAGACACATTTGTGTCTCATCAACATGGCCTATTTATGTTACAAGCAAAATTTAAATCTTTGGGGGGGGGGTAACACAGTGTAGCATGAAGACAGTAGCTGTAGGTGAGGGTTGCAATAGACATATGTATGAAGAGATAGGGACAAGGAGTATTTGGAGGGCTTGGTGTGCATTCAGGGTTGGGGGGAAGCAAGTGCTGGTATGAAAACTCTGGAGGGAGAAATGCAGTCTGAGGATGACAGGGGGATTTGTAGGTGATAACAGTAAGGTAATGGGGAAGTTAACTGGAAAGAGTAATGTGAGAAGCAAATTGTATATAGGTTTGGACAGATGAGGATAAAGATGAGCAGCAGCAGACACTAGAATACTGTACAGTGAAATAGGTATGAATTAACATTCAACAATTGTACTCCTAGCACAGTATCTAAGGTGACTAGTACACAGAAAGTGAACTACAAATGTGCTGATAAAAACATGCCAGAACAATCAGTAGACATCAATATACATATGTACATAACATTCAACAAGTGTACTTCTTTCAGTGTATTAAAAAAAGCCTACTACAAAGACAGTCAACATAACTGTGCTGGTAAAAACACATTGAGTATGGAAAACAACATCACAGTAGCATAACTGGATTCAACAGCACAGTACAGGAGAAAAACAGAATGCTAAATAAAGCCTAAAACCCTGTGTAACAGCCTTCAGGGTGACTCACAAGAATACCCAGATGAAACAGTGTTTTCCACAGGTGTAGTTTAAAGTTAGTTATACAGGCAGAAAGTAAACATTCCCCTTAGCAGTAATTACTGTTCCAGTACAGACCGAGTAACACAATCTAGTAAACCTCAGACTGGGATGACACTGAGATGTACTATCTGGCACTCAAAGAGATCAGAGGCAAATACAAGGCCAAACCAAAAGCATACACCAGAAGTAGAATACGAGTTTTTTCTGTAACCGATGTAGAACTTGGTAAAGTCAATACTGTTTGCATATTATTTTATGCTGTGGCACCTTAGGCGGAGCTCACCCATGTGAATAAATTACCTTGTACTGGTGACAGTATACAAGTCCCAATCCTACAAGCCAAGTGCAAAATCAGAAATCTCAAAGCACTCTTTGGAACTGTTAACTTACAACTAAATAATAAACTCAGTTCAGTAATACAACTGATGGTGCAAATATGTGACAGCTTGCAAGTATGACTCCAGATTGAGCACAAACAAATGCACATTCCCATTACGGCTTCTGCAGTTACATAAAATTAGCTTCTTTAATGCCCTGGATTGTGACTGTAGTTAAAAACAGTGATCAAGATGCAAAGTGTAAGCTTCACCAGTGCCAGATATTCAGAGCAATCAAATAATCAGCAGTCGTATAGACAACATAATAGATGCAACAAAACAAATGTTGCTCAGATAGTCTTTTGGAGAACAGCAGTGCAGACAGCAGAGTGCACCACTATCCCTAAAGCCAAACTATTACCCATCACCACCACGACCCGACTTTGTGAACCAGACACATGGGCTGTCAAACAGAGAAACTACTATGTAAACTTGGGAAAGTGAAAGCTATCTTGATGGAAGACAATTTCCCAGTGCCCACCACATATCACAAAACAATAAATGTAGATGGCACTATACAATGTATTCTTTCATTTAAGTGCCACTGAGCTCCTCGATTTGTTGCACTCTTTGATAAATCAATTAGAAACAAAAACTGAAGCAGTTGGCATTCCTGATCTGTCTATGTGATGTGCAAGAAGATCCAACCAAAATTAATGTACTGTCATTATACAGGGTACCTCTTAAGAACGGCAATAATCGAGGATTGTAATTCCACGTAATCTAAACAGACTTCCAAAATAATATATTAAGCTAAATGAAATATCAAATCTGTTTAGCATTAGCAAATATTTGCAACTCTCCAGAAAAATGCAAAACTGCCTCCAGTGTGTCATTGTTTTAAAGGAATAAAACTAAATAAAAAAATAAGTTAACTGCATGCTTTGAACTTCTGCAGCATAATACTAAACTAACCCCACTCTTGCATTCCCTATAATTAAAATAAAACTCGACCCCACCACTCTATTTTGTATTAAAAGTAAAGGTAAAAGTAGTACAAAAATAAAGTGTTAGATAATATGCAGAGACTGCTTACCTCCTGAAAACAAAAGGCATGATGCTTTCGTTTACCTAAGGCAATTTTACAACCATTTTAGTAAGAACAGAGATGCCCCAGACTGAGATTCCTTCATACAGCACCCCCTCACTGCTCATGTTAGCTTTTTTTTCTCTCTTCATTCCTGCCAGCTAGATGGAACAGACATGACGTGGTAACAGGTCGCTTTGCAAAATGTGACTAGACTGCTTACAACGAGGCTGACCATTAGCTTCTGCCCTTCACTTAGAGGGGCCTGACATGAGTATGTGCCTTGTGGTAGAGCCTCCTTGATCTGTATAATACTGACACTTAGAGGGACCTGACATGAGTATGTGCATTGTGGTAGAGCCTCCTTGATCTGTATAATACTGAGCAACCTCTGATTCACAGAGTAAGATGGCATGGGAGAAACGCTTGAGATCGGATTCGTGGCAGTGGGGAAAAAAAACCTGGACTTCACATGCCCAGTTTTGAATGAAATTTCTAACTGGACAATTTGTCAAAAAACCAGACAGTCCGGTCAAAAAACGGACAGCTGGCAACCCTAACCACAGATAGTGTTAGCAGACAGTGACTTATTCGAAATGACACCTGTGGAGACCATTAAATAGTTTAATTTCCAAATTGTGCAGATCTTAATTCAAGATATCATTGCAAATAGGTCAAATAATGATGTCTTGATACACTCCAGCAATAGACATGTGGCAGCAATGGAGTCTAACACACAACTGAAGAAAATGGAGGAGAACATTGGAGTTAGTTAACTGAGCTACGGTACAGGAAAACAGTTAAGGCAAAATACAAAAAAGGCAATTTCGTAGCTGAACAGCAAATACACAAGCATGTGTAACATAGGTTCATAGGTTGGTACTAAGCCTTAGGGCCTATACAAGCCTAGCCGTAATAATTCCCTGGCTATTTCTTTCCACACTATTTACTTCCCTGGACCCCTGTCTAGCAGGGTGACTGACGTGATCCCCGGGGTGAATTTTCTTTCTCCCATCCAATCATTAAGGTTCCTTTTGAAGAGGGCCAAAGAGGCGCTCTGCTTGATATGTATGGGCAGTCTATTCCAGAGTCTGAGGAGTCTCTGGGTCAGGAACCTATCTCTCCAGCATGTTTTGTTTACTATGATGACAAGGTTTTGATCCCTGGAGTGTGGAGATTTCTTTAAGTGTAGCATGTCCAACAGCTCTGGGATTGACATGGCCTGTATGTTAAGCAGAGATCGCCTCTGAGTAAACGATATGCGACAGAGTATAGCTGGGGTTTTTTAAGGCAGTCAGCGTAGGGCATCTGCTTTAGGCCTGTGATTCTTTTAGTGAGGTATTTCTGCGGACTTTCCAGTTGTTGCAGATGTCTTGAGCAGTACATACCAAACTGGGCATTGTATTCTATAATGGGTCTAACGAGGGATGAGTACATTGGGACAATGACCTCTTTTTTCTGGATTAAAAGCCCTTAGTGATGAGGTGTGCCACATAGAAGGATTTCCTGACTGTTGTGGCGATGTGGTTATCGAAGGTGAGACCACTGTCCAACTGTGTCCCTAAGTCTCTTATCACACTTTCAGTGTTTAATGTACTGCCACCTATGTGGTAATTCACGGGTACATGTTTTTTTCCAAAAGGGATAACTATACATTTCTTTGCATTGAGCTTGAGCCCATGGCTCTGGCACCACACAACTGTATCTGTAAGGCCCTTTTGTAGAGTATCCACATCATTTGAGGATTCAATAATGGCTCCCAGTTTGCGGTCATCTGCGAACTTTGTTAGCCAGAGTCCCTTAGTGTTGGCCTGTACTTCTGAGAAGTAGATGCCAACCAAGAGCAGTCCCAGGACTGAACCCTGAGGTACTCCACTTGTCACTTGTCTGGAGCTGGATTTGAAATCCGCTACTTTTACAATGTGGACTCTGTCAGTAAGCCAGCTGGCAACCCATAGAGTGACGTAGGGATTAATGCCCAGCTTAGTAAGTTTATCTATGATTCCAGAGTGGGGGATGGTGTCAAAGGCCTTGGTGAGGTCCAGATAGGCTTGTGTGGACCACCTTACCCTCGTCCACAGCTCTGGAGACTGATTCGAAGAAGTCAATCAGGTTCAGGAGACAAGATCAGCCCCTTCAGGAACCCAAACTGGGAGGGGTCCAGTGTTTGAAGGTTGCCAATGTCTTTGTTTATAAGTTCCATGATAATATGTTCCATGGCCTTGCAGATCAGGCTCATCAGACTGATGGGGCAGTAGTTCCCAGGATCCAAGGTGGATCCCCCCTTGTGGAGTGGGATAAATGTAGCTGTGCGCTACTCAGTGGGCATGAAGGCTGGGGTGAGGCTATGATTAAACATGACACTTAAGCGAGGTGCCAGTTAATTTTGTAGTTTATGTAGTACACAGCCCGGGATGTCATCTGGTCCCTTGGATGCTGTATTCTTAGCTTTGGAGAGTGCATTTTTTACCTGTGTGGCCGTTATTACCAGAATTTGGCAATCTTCCAGTATTGAGATGGGCCATTTAGGGGTGAGAGGGGGGTGAAGTTGGCACTGAATTGATCTGCCAGGATATTGGCAATTTCCTTGGGATCAGTATATTTAATGCCATTCTGTTGTAGCCCAAAGCAGATCTGAGCATTGCCATTTAGATTCTTGACATAGTTATAGAATGCCTTGTGGTTGTCTTTGGAATCTTTGGCAATCTTATTTTCATAACTAGCTTTGAAGGATTTTATGAGGGATCTCAGCTTCTTACTGAGGCTGGTAAGGGAGTTTTTTGCATCCTGGGATTTTCCTCTTTTCTGCAACAGTTTCTTCCTTTTGTTGTAAAGTTTTTTTTATGGCAGGGGACCACCAGATTGGCTTCCTTTTTTTGGAGGAGAGCATCTTGGTTCTATTTGGGATGGCACGATTCATGCATGAGTGGATGTGCTCATACAGTGCCTTACTGTAGGATTCACCAGTCAAACGTTCAGTTCCCATCTGCATGGGTGTCATGAAGTTTGTCATTTCTGACTTAAACAGCATGAAGTTGGCTTTGGAGAAGTTTTTTATGGAGGTTTCCTTACTGGGGGGTGGCAGTGGGATGTGGATGTTAAGGGTGATTAGCTTATGATCAGACCTGACATGACAACTAATGACCAGCTAATTCTCAAACAAACTGATAACATATGTGACAGATGTATATATGCAATGTCACTTTATCAGCTTGTCAGTAGTACATACATTGCACCTATCACACACAACATGGAGCAGACAAACAGACCCACTTATGCTGAGGCATATAAATATAACCTTCCTAAGCCCCAAAGACATCCTAGACAAAAGCACACATAACAAATGCCCTCAGCAGCCCTAAATGAACTCTTTCAAAACAACACCCAAATCAACACATGCAGCAACATCAAATGGAGCCTCTACTTCTAAGCCTAAAATGCAAGCCACCAGACAACCCAACATTCTGGTCATTGGAGACTACACTTTGACACAGACTGATGTCCCTCTCATCAGGCTGAGTAAGGAGAAAGTCATGGTCAGTTGCTTATCAGGGGCCAAGATCTGACACATTACACACACACTCTCAGGTCATTGGCCCACATGCACCAGTTAGTCATGGTCTATGTGGGTGAAAATTATCTGAGGCGTACTTCCCTAGATGAAGAGAGACATCAAGGAGCTCTCAGAATATGTGGTCCATGCAGGTATGAGGCTAGCACTGAGCAGCATTCTACCTTCTCCAAGGATTATGCCACAATATGAATGACTTTAATAATTGGTTTAGTTTATGGTGTCATTCTAATGGGGTACAATATTTTTTCAATATGGAAGGAGATGGTCAACAGACCACACTGTTTTGCCATTAATGGTCTGCAACTCTGCCCGCTAGGCTTTTGAATATTGGCTAAACATTATCCTCTCCTATAGTGCCTTTTTAAGCAATGCCAAACTGAAAATACTTCCGACATAGCAAATCAAAACCAAGAAAATCTAAAGGTGTTACTGCTCAATGCTAGGAGTCTAAACAAGAAAGTCTACTTCCTCAAGCTTTCTTAACCCAAGAAAATGCTGATGTCGGTGCAGTCACTGAAATATGGTTTATAAACCATGGAGACCACCCTGGCAGTGCAAAGCTATAATGCCCTCCACATATTCAGACCAGCTACTACACAGCCAGGGACTAAAGGTGGAGGTGCCTTGATTTATATCACATATAAATATACCTCAGGTCTGGTCAAACAGGACAAGACACTTGAGCTTCTCCACATTCAAATGACCACAGACAAAATACCATACCACTTCCTTCCAAGCTATAGGTCCTCCTCTATGACCCAGGAAATCCATAACATGTATTTAAGCTTACTGGAAACATGCAACATCCAATCCACTACCATAGTCATGGGCAACTTTAATTACCCCACATTTAACTGGGAATCATATACAACACCAAATGGGCAGGCACAGAGATTCCTAGATTTTGTAAAAGCAAATTCCCTGGACCAGATTGTCAGTACTTTGACCAGGGGCACAAACATACCATAGTCATCAATAATTTGGGAGAGCACTGCACACCCCCTAGTATAATGTCCTATCTGATAAGGTCAAACCACAAAATGATGTCCCTTGAAGTAAAAATAAAACCCAGAATCACAGGTAGCCTTAGAACATTTAGAAACTACTCTAAGGCTAACTTCATACTATTAAGTGATAATGTGGAAATGTTTCAACCCCCCTCAACCCCTAAGAACATTGCTGCCTATGTGGAATTGTTCACAGAATCCCTGTACAATCATATTAGTAGCTGCTGCAGAGAGGCAGCTGTACCCCCCCCAGGAATAAGTATGGAACTAACTAAAAAAAAAAAAGCCACCTTGGTGGAATCACAACATCAATAGGTTATATAACAGAAGGAAGACATCATGGCAAAAGTTAAGAGGTGTAGCACACAACAGGATAAAAATCAATCTCTACAAATTAAACAAACAACTTGGAGGAAAAATAAAATGTACCAAAGCCAAATTTAAGGTAAATTTGCCCTCCCATGCCAAAGACAACCTCAAGGCATTCCTTAGCTATGTCTGGTAACCTAATTGTAAATGGAAGCACCTACACTGAGCCAGAAGATATAGCAAACCTACTGTCAGATAAATTAATCTCTAACTTTACCCCCTCCAGCCTCTCCTCAGGAAATACCATTAAATACTACTCCTCCTATTATCACTATGGAACAGGTCTTCAATGCTCTCTCTAAGGGCAAGTACACTGTATCTATGGTCCCCAACAATATCCCAGGTTACCATCTAAATATCATGAAATATGACCTATTAGGCCCTCTGGAACCACTATTTAAATGCAACCTCCAAACAAGCTGCATGCCTCTAGAATGGAGGGCAGCAACTGTCATCTCTCTGCACAAAGGTGGTCCATCTATAGACCTTGGAAACAACAGATCCATACAGCATACTAGTCTCATATGCAAGGCCACTGAAAAAAAATCTATCATGGAAATTATCAATAATAACAGAGGAAACCTCCAGACACTGGAACTAACCCAGTTTGGTTTCATCAAGGCTAGTGCATGCCTACTCAACCTTGTGGACTTATTTGAGAAGGTCACCAAAGCAATGAATGATGGCAAAATGGTTCACACTGCCTTCCCCTGGCTAAGGCAATTGGCACAATATCCCACTTGGGCACTGTTGACAAACTCATACAATTAGGTGTGATCCCTGGTGTTACCCATTGGATAGCCAGCTGGCTCACAGACAGGACCCAGAAACTTAGCATTGGAGAGTCGACCTCTACAAAGATGCAAGTCCTCAGCAGAGTCCCTCAGGTATTGGTTCTAGGATTGCTCCTTTTTGACATCTACCTCTTTGAAGTCAAGGCCAATGACAAGAGCCTCTGACTGACCAAATTTGAAGATGATTGCAAATTAGGAACAGTCACAGAATACCCTACTGACACCAATGTTCTTCAAGAAGGGCTGACAGACAAATAACTGATGTCCGAGCCATAGAATCAAAAAATGCCATGAAATGCATACCAGTATCCTTTGGGAAGTCAGCCACTCCTGGTAACTATCATACTGACAAGACACCCCTAAGAGATGATCCAGTAGCCTGGGACTTGGGGCACAAATAGACAGTAAACTAGCCTTTGACCATCACATGTCTACAGTAATGAGGAAATCATTCTGTGTTGTGCAACTTATAAACAAAGATATGGCATCTAGGTGCAAGGAAATCATTGTTTCACTGTATTCAGCATTCATCAGATGTATCATTTTCTAAAGTTACATAAACTTCCCATTCTTCAGTCCATACTATTCTGAGATGTACAACTTTTTTTAGTATCATGCACATCCTGACATAAGCTTAGAAAAAAACATTTCTAATTCGTTTTCTTCTACCTCAGTTGTTTTAAACTGTAAGAAAAGTTTTCTTTTTGACTGTACATTTAAATTTTGATAAACATGGCCCTCTCAAAGAGATATGTTACTCCTTCTTTCACATTCATTAACAATTTTTTTCTGCTAATGCAAATGTCTCAAACGTTATTTCACAGAAAGGTTCAGTTCCTATATTTACTAATGCCCTAATGTCAGACAAAGTGAATCCTAACAGTACAGCAACATTGTTTAAAATACAGTACCTATTTATTTGTTGTTCTTAATTTGTTTTCACCCTCATAAAAGGCCTTTTCCTCCAGCTCTCAACAGTTCAGTCTGTCTCATCTGTACCTGCACATCCTTTTCCTTCAGCAATCATTCACTGGAACCTGATATTGCTCCTGCATATGTCTTTACTTTGTTAACACTGCTGTAACTTTATATGCTTACTGCTGTCTGCCCGATCTTCCTGAAGTCCAACACAGACCATACCCTTAAAACAGTTACTGCAGTGGCCAGATATTCCCCCTCGGTATTCATACTAATTTTCATCATCCTTCAGTCTTTATGTCATTTGCCCACTGCCAAGTATTTTGGCCACTACCACACTCCACACTATGACCTCTGATTCTTCTGATTCTGCTTCTTTCATCACTTTTTTTTTTTTTTATAAAAGAGAGTCATCTAGATCCTCAGGTGGTGCAATATTCACCCCAAAGCATCATTTTCCTTATGAATTACAGTTTCTATTTTCTCCTTTTTGAGTTTATCTCCACTCATGGCTTCCATTTTAAAATTTAATGGTCACCTGCAACAGCCCTCTTGATCCACCTAGTGATCACCTCACAAAGAGTTCTCCAAAGGGTAGGGAAACTTCACTTATGTCCTGGCCAAATTTTCCCTAGTAGTATGAATACTACCTTGAGTCTCACTCTGAAAAGAGGCTACTAGCCTAATGGGACTAACCCGGTCAACAAAGGATAAAATAAAATAAAAATAAAAATGAGGGTGGTTGCATTTTCAGTGAGGATATATCTATATTCATTCCCAGTCTCATCACCTCATAATTAATCCAACAGAATGACAATCTAGAACTTCTGCCTATCCTGGTATTTGTAAATAGGTCCAGTCATCATATCATTGTTAACTATGGAAACCCTTCTACATCACCCACAGCCTGGAACACCTGCCTTAACAAATTGGGAGTTCTTAACTATTGAACCTAATGTGCACACTAAGGGAGAGTTCAAAAACCCCTACATAAATTGTCAAAAATACCATAAACAGCAAATATGCACTGAGGTTCCTTGACATTATCAGCACTAACTCTCTAAATCAGATATACCCCCCTCTACCCAGGGGCTCAAATCTATTTGTATTTGTTCTTACTTTTATAACGCAAATATATTCCAAACATATAGAAGGCCCACCATTGGTCAAATCAGACATAACACCCAAGTAAAGATGCCATCCAATGTTACAGTCTTCAGGAATTTCTTGAGAGTTAATCTCTAACACTCTTGAAAAACCTAACAAGATTTATAAGCCTACTACCACATGATAACCACACAGCAAATGTAATGTTATACCATTGATTCTTACTCATATCTAAACTTCTGTAAAGGCATTGCTAGGGTGCGGCAAAGAAGGCAGCCACCCTGTATACAAGATGTCAGTGTGTGTGATCTTCATTACCAGCATTCAATTTCTGAATGTCAATATTGCATTTGCTGAAGGGCTTTATTCCTCTGGGAGTGGTTCAGTACATTACCAACATTCAGAAAAGAATGCCAATAATGCATTTCTAATTATGACTGAAGTGATCAGGGTTCTATCTTAAATATAGCAAGCCACTTGTTACATTTGTAGCAAGCGGTTTGCTACACTTAATAGAAGAAAAGGATGTTTTTTGGCCTTCAGTTTAAAGCTGAGGGGGCACCAGATTGGGGAATGGCCCTGGGCACTAGAAGGACTAGTTATATCTCTGAACTCCTGTACTGAAGCTGTTGTCTGCATCTGCCACAACTGCAGTGCCAAATTTAGAAACAAGACCCTATACTAGAACCCTGTATTGAACTTTAAAAGAAAGAGAAAGAGAAAAAACATTGGCTCAAAGAAATAAACTCAAACCACCACACACACACTAGAAATTACCTCAAAATGATAAGCAAATAACTCATCCAGAAGATCAACACCTGTAAAGCCAGTAACTAAGCTTTTTTTTAAACTACCTCAGGAATCAAAAGAACAATATTTATCACTGCTCCAAGCTGATCTCCAATGATACCATCTAGTCTGACCCAGAAGACATCACCTGTCAGCAATAAATTTAGTGTAAACTTCTCCATCCATACCCTCCCTATTCCTCCATTTATTTCCTTTAGTCCATATAACTCCCTATAATTGCCCAGAAAAGGTTTTAAACCCCTTTCCAAAATTAATAACACTAGCTCTGTGGGTTCAGATAACATACCACCCAGTATCATTGTTAGCATAAACACTGCCTCAATGATACGCTCTTAAACATTTTCAGTCTTCGAGTACTGTACTAAAACTTAGTACTGTACTGTACTAAAACTTAGTACTGTTATTGTGGTATCCCAATACAATGGTCTCCCTATCACAAACCTAGGAAATTATAGACCAATTAGCCTCACCAGCATTATTTCTAATATTATCAAACATATCACTATACAGTCCACAACCTATGACAGTCACAGACTGCAAGCTAACAATTTGTCGTAGTGAAAAGCAGGTCCTGCCTACCAAACAACAGATTTCCTTGCAAAAGTTAGTTTAGCACTAGATGATGGCAAATCATTGCACATTGCCTACCTCAAATTAGCCAATGCCTTTGATACTATTCTCACTCCCTGGATATGGGGGAAAAAGTGCATACCATCTACCTTGACCTAGCCATGGCATCTGATACAATAATCCACTCAGGTATTATTGACAAACTCTGAGAATTAGGCATAAATCCCTACATAACTCACTGGATTGCTGGCTGGTTCACAGATGGGACCCAAAAAGTCAGGATCATTGTTACCACCTCCACTAGGAGACCAGTCACCAGAGGAGTACCCCAGGGACCCATGTTAGACCAGCTCCTGTTTGGCATTTACATCTTGAAAGTCAAGGTTAAAAAGTGAAAGGCCTCTGACTCACTAAGTCTGCAGATGACTACAAATTGTGAGCCATCACAGATTCTGGCCATGACACCAGCATCCTACAAGAGGGTATAACACAAACAAATGACTGGTGCCAAAGCCATGGATTAAAACTCAATGCAAATAAATACATTATAGTGCCCTGTGGGAAATTGTCCACCCAAGCTAATTACTCCATCAATAAAACACTCTCAATAGATGACTCAGTAGTTAGGGATCTGGGACCATATGTAGATATTAATCTGGCCTTCAGCCAACACATAGCCAAAATAGTAAGAAAATAATTTTATGTCACCCATCTCATACCACTCTACTTGGCCCTTATCAGATCCATCACTGAGTGCAATTCCTTCTTTGGCATGTACCTAACCAGGTACTTGCAACAGTTGGATCACCCTCAAAGCCCAGAAGAATCCAGGGTATGAATAACCTGACCTGTCCTATGCAGATCACCTTAAGGCCCCATCTCTGTACTCTGTGTTTTACAGGTTACTGAGAGGTGATCTATGTCAGTCCTATAAGGTATCCTCATATCCAGCTCTAATGGATCTCTTGCACCTCTGCAAAACAAGCTGTACCAGAAACACTAAATCCAAGGAAATTAATTTTGCCTGCAACACAAATACAGCATGCTGGAAAGACCGATATATGTCTCAAAGAATCCCAATACTATGGAATAAGATTTCCATCCACATGAAGCAGAGTTTATCCCTGACTGTAATCAAACAAAACATTTATCATTGGATGGGAAATCAGAAATTCACCCCTGGTCTGGCCCCCATGTCTCTGATGGACAGAGGTCAACACTAAATAAATGAATCCCTAACTAAAAAATTCACCCCAGATATTCCTTAGCTTCTTCCTTAGTAACATATCCTACCATATCCTACCATATATCCTATCCTATCCTATCCTATCTTAACATACAGGTTTCCAAAGTACTTGGGGACAAAACTGGATTGGGTTGCATGGCAAGGCTTAAAAAGACCCTGATGGTCATTCATCTATCATAAACTTATGAAACTATGAACATATTAAGAAGCTGACTTGATTAAATGTTAACATGTATGTAACTCACTGACTGACAAAGTGACTCCCAATTCACCAGTGGTGTCCTACAGTATTCTGTTCCGAGGGCCATTCTTCTTTATTTTATACTTTGCTGACATCTAAGACATTGCCTAAGGGTTTCTGGCTGACTAAGTTTGCTGATAACTGCAAACTGAAGGCCAGATTCAGATCATCCACTGCAGTCTTAAGGTCAATGCAAAAAAAAATGCAGTATTGCTGTTATTGGGAACCAACCAAGACCACCTCATAAATTATACCCTTCAAAATGGATACTATTATAAGCACAAGTGTCAACCTCTGAACAAAAATGTCTTAGCACTGGCCTTTATAATTTGGGGCAGAGGTCCATAAGGAGGACACAAAGTTGTGGACCCAAAAAAAATGTCTGAAAGAGAATGAATGACTTGATTGCAAGACTGTAGCAATCAGCTTTATACAAGCTTCTTCTACAGTTACTCTGATAGAAACCTACAAATGCATTCATTAAGGCAGCTAATCTAATTGTCGCTACTATTTAAATGACATTTATCTTGCTGTACTATGCTATTGGCCCACTGAACAGACCAATAGCACAGTACAGCCAGAAAAAACAGACCGAGTATAGGCAGCTAGAAGCCCATTGTGCTACTGGTCTGTTTTTCTACCTACACTGAGGTATTGGTCAGCTTAGTGTAACTAGAAGTCCACAGTGAGTATATTGACACTATTTTGTCTTTTTATGAACTCCACTTTCATAAGATCTACACATACAAAGGTATTAATCAAAATACAGGAAGACAAAGTTGTTAAAACAGGAAAATGCAGATATGATGCCCCATCAGAAGAGTCACAAGTTAAAATAGAGGAAAGGCTGAAAACTATTAATATCTAATTTTAAGTTAATTGTTGGGAAAATCATGGAAACAGTATTGAATGAAAAAATAAGGAATATCTGGAAGCCTTTGGAGCTTATAAATTTATAGTGGCATGCTCATGTCAAACCAATTCAAGAGAATGGCTTGAATGGATAACCGGGGCAGTAACCACAAAATGAGATATAGAAGTAGCACACTTCACTTCTAGCATGACACTAGACTTGGTATTATACTAAAGGTTAGCTAATACACTTGACAGATCTTGAAAATGATAAGGTGATAGAAAGATAAGGCACTGGATTGACAAAAATACATTGTGAGTAATGTAGCTTATCTAGATAAAGGGATCTTACCAGTGGAATGCTTCACAAGATCAACACTGGAAGTCAGTCTTTCAGTGTTATGAAAGTGGCCTGCTGATTGGTAAAAAGATGAAATTGGGATTGAGGTGCAAAGAGGTATAGAAATAATGAAAACAACTCAGCAAGATTTCAACAATGGTCTAAAAAAACAGAAGCATTAGTCCAATAAAAAATGTAAAATGATGCAACTGGGAAGTGATACGGTAATTTATGCTGTAATTGTGAAAAAGAGTACAGATTTGGAGGGAAAGTAGCACTACAAAAAATGTAGAAGGGGAGCTGGGGAAGCCATATCAGATCATCTAAAATTAAGCAGGCAAGTGACAGTGCTGCAAGAAATACCAGTGTGATGCAATGTTTGCATGGGGGGCGTGCATTGCTATTAGAAAGCAAACAGATGTTATCTCACTTTTGTGTGTAGATCTAGAGAGCTCATCTTTGGAAGGCTATAGACTGGATACAGGTAGTAAAAAGGAGGGCAACTAATTAGTGGGCATTCTTTAGAATACGCTTTATAAAGGCAACTTGGATAAATGTAATATGTACAGTCTTGGAGGAAAATGATTTGGAAGGTATGATGGAAGCTTTTAAGCACCTCAAAGAAATCCAAATAGCCTATGCTTATAAAGAAGTGAATGAAAACAGGACACATTTTGAAAATACAAGATGACCAATCATGGACTATAAAAGGATTTTCCTCCAGAAAAGTTGATAGATTATTGTAATAGCCTTACTGAAAGCAATGCAGAGTCAAAGGAAGTAATGGAATTCAGGACTGCATGAGACAGAGATTAGAGATTTCTTATGAGAGGCAAAAATATAAGCTGATTATTAAATAAATCTGGCATCTTAACCAGCAGACAGCAAAATTACAAGAGAACATGGGCCTAGTAAAGTAGTCATTATATGCCATCAAACTCTGACTTTCTATCTTTATTTGCAAGGGATCTTGTGGGCTATTTACTTGCAA